>NC_142806.1:17728714-17788714 GCF_049724085.1 Artemia sp. Qi Xiang Cuo
GGAGGAGGTGGAGGGGAGGAGGAGGCGGGAGGAGGAGGGAGGAGGAGGGGAGGGGAGGGGGAGGGGAGAGGGAGGAGGAGGGAGGAGATGGAGGGAGAGGGGTCCCTTTGGGGGGCCAAAGGGGGAGGGGCCCTTTGGGCCCCGGGGGGGGTCTGGGGGAACCTTGAGGGCAGGGGGGCCCTTTGGGGAGCCTTTGAGGACCTGTGTCTTCCTTCGGAATTGGGGTAGGGGGATCGGAACCTTTGGGGTTGGGGTAGAGGACCTCACAACACTGTTCAAATGAAACTTGTGTATTATAACGACCACACTCAAAACCTCTTCAAAAATCTCTTCAAAAATCATCTTTTAAAATGTCTCTAACTGTTCCGCCGAAATAGTTCCATAACCTGTCTAAAACAGTTTCGCCCAAATAATCCCTAAACGTAATTCAGCGTGTTCCTTTTGTTTTTGACACCACTGCGCTAATGCATTTCAAATTAATGTGAAAGCTGATTCCCGCGCTAAAACAATTCATTACTAAGATGTTTCTTGGAGAATTGTTTCCATGGCGTTTGGTTATTAATATCTTTTGGAGTTCGACCAAAAGAGTTGTTTCCGAGGCAAAGACATTAATGACTTGGATCTATTCCTGGAGAATCGTTTCTATGCAAAAATTTTTAAAGTCTGACAGATGATGTCATTTGTTGATTGATCTGTCAAGAAAGGGGAATTAATTTGTTGTTTCTAAGGGGAATTATTGATTTACGATAGGTGAATTGAGGTCGACAGCACAGGTGTTCCAAATTCCTGGACGGCATAACATTCGCTGAGAGCGTGCCCAAAACAACAACAATAACATTGACCCCATTAACCACGTGTTCTCCCTAATGACTCTATCCCGTGCCCAAAACAACAACAACAACATTGACCCCATTAACCACGTGCTCACCCTAATGACTCTATCGCGTGCCCAAAACAATAACAATAACATTGACCCCATTAACCACGTGTTCTCCCTGATGACTCTATAGTTCATGAAAGTGACAAAGTTCATCTTTTTCCATTCTCAATAACAAAATACATAAAACCATCAAAAGATCAACATACTCAACCATCAATGAAAAACAGAAATAAATTAATCTGCACAGCTCCCCATCTATAAAAACAGATATAAAAGTGACAAAGTTCCTGTTTTTCCATTTTCACTGAAAAATCAATAAAACATCAATAACTCAACCAACACACATAACCATCCATAAACTATGTAAAAAAAGGTTGTAGGTGGCAGCAGGGGTGAGGGGTGGGGCTGGTACCCCCATCTCTACTTTTTAGCACATGAGAAATGCTAACCCAGGGCATTTGTGACCTCTTTTATGCGCTAACTACCCAATATACCTGGTAAAATTTTATTCCCAAAATTATGACGATGTTACTAAGTAACTGTTGCTTCCAGAACTCAAACAGATGTGGGTAGTGTGTGAGGCTCCCATTCTAGATCGTTATATTGCATATTTATACTTTTTGCAATGACTTTGGAGTTTTTCAATAATATCGTTTAATATTAATGGTACAAAGGATAAGGATTTCGTTATTGATGAGTTCTACTATGATTTTGATTTGGTTTGTTTACAGGAGCATCTTCTTACAGACTCTAGCATTAACGTTTTGCGTCGCAGCCTTCATCATGATGTGTTTTTACTACTTCCAGAGCCACAAGAGGCCGACCATCCGGCGGACTAGCTTGTGTTTTTAAGCACAATCCTAATTTGGTTTCGCCGGTGATTTTTTACTCGGATGAGTTTTTTTTTGCTGTTCGTATGGGCACTATAGTTTTCATTAATTCTTATATGCCTTATGATGACCGTTCCTCTAAATCGATGGCTAGATTTGCTAAAGCCTGTAACACATTGAAGTTTCTAGTGGAAAAAATTATTTCTATTTCTCTAGATTATATGATCATTGGTGACCTCAATACGGATATAAATAACTCATCAGTGAGATGTGATTTGTTGTTGGATTACCTTCCATTTTATCATATTATACCCAAAACTCATCCGTATTCTTATATTCACCATTCAGGCAGTAAGAGCAATATTGATCACATTATTTGCTCACCTAGTATTACTACATCAATAGTGCTTGTATATGCTGAAGAACAAGACTTAGACCATCTCTCTATCTCACTTACTCCTACGCTGAATTAAAACCCTGCAAGTTTCTGTAAAGTACCCCAGTCTTCAAAATGGTTTGAAAAAAGTAATTGGAAGAAAGCTGATGTTCCTCTTTATGCGTTTACACTAACAAGGCTGCTGTCTGCTATACGAGTTCCCTATCATCTGCTTCAGAGCTCTATACACGGGAATTGCAAAAAGGACCTGGATTGCTATTATAATCAAATAATTAAATGTTTAAAAGATGCCGAGACAGTTGCAGTGCCGCTGCAACGTGTTAGACGTGGTACGCAAAAACCTATTTGGTCTTTAGATCCTAATTTAAAAACTTTGAAAAATACAGCTAAGTTTTGGTTAAAAGTTTGGAATGAATGTGATAGACCGCCCTGTGGTATTGTTTCTGACCTTAAGCGTAAGACCCGCAGGGAATATAAAAAATATCTTAAGTCTATGCGTTATCGTGGCATGGATTTTCCAGTGTCAAAGAGAGAATGGCGAAAAGTTATTAATTCTGAGTCGATTAGAAGTGATGTACCAAATAGTGATTGTCTTCCTGGATCTGCTTGGCATGACCCTTACTCGTCTATTTTTTCTAATGTTAATTACCGTGTGCATTCTTTGTATTCTCATTCTCTTTCTGCTATTTTTAGTACCCCTCTATCTCAGCGTCTCTGTGTTCCTATTTCTCTTTCATCCGTAATTGAAGCAATTAAGAAACTTAAATCAGATAATGTTGATAATGATGGTATATCTAGATTTCACCTTTTATTAGATTGCTCCCCCTTATTAACCATATACACCTACTTCTCCAGATGTGTATTTGTACTTCTAGTGTACCGGAGAGTTTTTTGTGTGGTACTGTCTCTTCAATTTTAAAGAAGGGGAGTTCTCCTTTTATTTGCTCTTCTTACCGACCTATTTCTGTCTCTTGCACTTTTAGTAAAGTTCTTGAGCATGTTTTAATACCTTTTGTGACTAATAATATGCTTGAGAGAGATAACCAGTTTGGATTTAAGCCCGGAGTAGGTTGTCAACACGCCCATTGTGTATTATCATCTTTGTTCCTTGAAAATTCTTCTAAGGGAAGGAGTATATATGTTTGTACTTTAGATCTATCAAAAGCTTTTGATACTGTATGTCATAGTCAGCTTTTTTCTGCTCTTCGTGGTTGCGGTGTCAATCTATCAGTTATTTTGCTTCTTCGGTACTGGTACTCTAATTCTTTTCTTCGGCTGAAATCTCTGCCTGTATCTAATATTAAATTGAAAAGAGGTTTAAGGCAAGGTGGAGTTTTATCTCCGAGCCTTTTTAATTTGTGTATTTCAGGAGTTCTGGCAAAGATTTCGGCTACCTATCTCTCCGGTTTTTCTGATGTTTCCTACCTGGCTTACGCTGATGATCTGCTTCTTATAAGCCGTACTAAAACTGGTTTATCTAACATGGTTTCTCGTGTTGCTTCTTCTTTTTCAGACATAGGCCTTTCTCTTAATGTAGATAAATGTAAATTTCTTTCTTTTAATAATATTTCTAGTACTTCCCTTCGCTGTTGTGGCTTTACTATCCCTCTCGTAGATTCTCTTCGATAGCACGGTATTTTTATTACTAATAGTCCTCCGAGCTTGCGCCAGCGTACAGTCTCAGATATTAATTTGCAAATTAAAGCAGGATATGCTAAAATTATTGCCAATAGAGTTAAATATAATAAATTCGCGGTGGCCAAGCTCAACTCAACTTTTTGTGACCATTCAATTCTTTTTGCTTCTGGAATTTTCCTCCTTCTGAAGAAAACTTAGTTAAAAAGAATCCGGATTAATTATTTTAGATTTTGTAAATTTTTGTTGTTTCTTCCACCTTGGACCAAAAACCAGGTAATTATTAATAAATTTCTTGTTCCTAATATTACTGAAAAACTGGAAGCACTACACAAAAAACTTTCAAATACTGCTTGTATCCTTTTTTCTCCGCACCATCACCTTATCAGGTTTTTTCAGCCCTAAGTTATTTTTCTTTTATTTGTTTAGTTGTTTTTCTCTGTTTGGTCATTCTACAATTTAGATTTGTAAAGAGTGAGTAAAAATCCAATAATGATAATATTAATGCCTGCTTATTATATTCTGCAAGTTGTCATTTTTTTTTTTTCCTCTCTTCCCCCTCCTTTGACGTTATTTTTTTTTTTGCTCTTGTTTATTTTAAATTATCATGTGTTACACTGTAATTTGGTAATTTTTGATTTATATATTGTCTTGTGTCGCATTTTTTGTGTTTTTCCCCGTGATACTCCACGTATTGTACCTCTGTATAGTGTGGGTTAAAAAATAAATAATAATAATAATAATAATAGGCTGCATAGAATGCATAGGTTGTATCAAGAAATGGCTAATTACGGAGAGAAAAGCCAAGACAGATAGTCCAAGTAAAATTTAGCTAATTTATGAGCTCAAAACTTTTTTTTTTTCAACAGAGAATGGCTGTTGTACCAGTTTCAAGAAATGAACACGGGACATTTTACGATGGCGACTCTTACATTATATACAAGGCCTCAGAAGAGGGCCAAGAAGCAGGAGGTGTTGACGAAGTAATCCACTACTGGCTTGGTGCCAATTCATCAAAAGATGAGCAAGGCATCGCAGCCTACAAAGCCAAAGAACTGAAAGAACTCCTGGGCAACTCACCTAGGCTGAGCAGGGAAGAACAAGGTACAGAAACAGCCGAGTTCAAGGGACACTTCGGACATCTATGAGGTAGGTAAAACAATGGAGCGATTAGGGAACGTGACATTTGTCGGCACATTATTTATACACCTCCCCCAAACTCAAAACCGAAGTTGGTTAATATTGGTGAAGTGTTTAACTTTGGTGTTTCTACCAAAGAGAACTCAATATATGGTCCAATATACTTCCACCGTAGCACCAAATCACCAAAAATGTTTTTTTTTCAAAATATAGGGGGACCATCCGCTAAAATTTTGCACGAGTTGGGCTACCTTTTATAACTAGCAAGGAAAGAGGATGGAAATTTTAGTTTTAGTTTATTTTTTTTTGTCTAAGCTGAAGACGCCTTGTTTGATACGGGCGAAATATTTGTTTTTTTTTTTCGTTTTCATTTACTTGCCATAGACCCGTGTGTCGTATTTATTTTTTTTTATATCCTGGCTGGCCATTTTTGCTAAAAATTATTCACACTGGGAAAGTGCCAATCTACCCCCCCCCCTCTAAAACCGCTTCTTGCTTAAGGGGGGTTTAGAGAGTACAGCATGACTGTTTTTATGTAGTTTTCGACCATGTTATTTTTAAACTTCACTTTTATGACAAGAACACAAATTCGGTCACGTTAAATTTTGAGTAATCGTTTTAGAATAGACAATTCACTTGTTCATACTCTCATTTATAGTTGATTATAGTAATTGTTTGTAATTTATGCTTGTTATAAATTTGAATATTGTCAACACCACAAGTCTGGAATCTACTGAGGAAGTAATAAAAATACTTAATTGAAAGTGACATACAGCACACTACTCAAGACAGAGAGTTCATCAGATAGATAAGTGTGATGAATGGTCAAAGTGTCCGAAACTCTTCTAATAACAACACTCACAAAGAAATTCCTCAATTCAACTACTTAAGACTACACAATTAAGAGATTACCGTAGCTTTTCATTACCGTAGTTTCAAATATCCTAATCTTAGTTTTATGATTTTTCTTTCTATTCGTTTTTAACTGGCTCAGTTGTTTTACTTTTTACAATCTTCCCTGTGTTCACTATCTTTCCTAACAAAACGTACTAGATGACTGAAGCTAAGTGTTGCTTTTCTAGTATGAAAAATTTGGAATGGAACTTTCTGGCTTAAAGTCAAGTTGAACGACTTGCTTTTGGGCATGGCAGATTGAAATCGCAAAATCAAAACGAGGGGACTTTCCAGTTCAAATTCAAGTCAAAAGTTGCTTCATGTCAATGTAAGAAAATATTTCAATTGAAATTGAGGCTAATTTGGCTTAATTTTGGCTTATGTTTCAGTTACTGAAACATACTAGTCTAGATAAAACAAATTGTCAGTATTTAATCTAAACAAAAGTCCTTCTTTTTCAAAGTAGGATATCTTCAAATGCACTGCTAGAAAAAAAAAACACTTATTATTTAAAATTATGTTCCGATAATTAAATTAAGTCTTCCAAAAGCTGGTCAATAAAACAAAATATTATTGGTTATGAGGTCATTAAGCTAATTACGAAACTATAATCAAAGGTAATTCTTTTTATTGAATCCTTAACTGCGAAACTGAGGCCAACACAGCTACGCACGCTCCTCCTCCATTCCAATCTATCCAAAGCCTCCCTTTTTACCCCCGTCCATGAAGTTCCCATTTCCTTTAAATCTTTTTTTATGACGTCCTCCTACCCCAGACGAAGACGACCTCATTTCCGTTTAGACCTAGACAGATGGCCGAAAAGAACAATCTTCGGCAATCTGGCATCCTTCATCCGCACAACGTGCCCTAGCCACCTCAACCTTTCTTTCATTATAGCCCTAGTTAGCGGTATTGAACCACATTTTTCATATAGCCTATTGTTTGAAATACGGTCAGTCAGCCGGGTACTCAGAACAATCCTTAAGCAGTTTCTCTGGAAATCATCTAGAAATCTTCATCCGCTTTTCGGAGCGCCCATGCTTCAGAGCCATATTTGACCACTGTCATCACTGAAGCTTCTAATATTCTAATCTTGGTTTGCAGACTTATCTTCTATTCTTCCACACTTTTTTTTAACTGTGAAAAAACACCTTGAGCCTTGGCTATTTACTTTCGAGATCTTCACTGCTCCATCCATCTTTACTAATAATACTACCAAGGTAAGTAATGCTGTAAGTCCAGAAGACTTTTTTCTCCCCATTTGATTATGTTGTATGTCTCCCATCTGTTATGTTGTTTGTGTATGTTTTGTTTTAATGTCTTCTAATCTCTAATTAATCCTGTAATTTTTTTTAGGGTCATCAAAGGTGGTGTCCCGTCAGGGTTCAACCAACGTATGAATTGAATTCATGATTTTTGTACAGTAAGCCAAAGAATAAATAAAGTTTGGCCTTATTTTTAATTGTAAGTCAGTTCTAATTTAGGCAGAAGTTTATACTCAGGGAATAGTAATAAGTTCCAATTGACTCCTTGATTATCCTTCAAGGTCTTAAGGCAGTCGAATGGGCCATTTTTTGGAGGGGGGTCTTTAAGATCAATGGTAGATTTGTAGCACTTGAGAAATGCTATCCCAGGGCATTTGTGACCTCTTTTATGAGTTAACTACCCTACATACCTTGTAAAGTTTTATTCCCAAAACTAAGACGATGTTACTAAGTAACTGTTGCTTCCACAACTCAAACAGATGCGGGTAGTGTGTTAAACATAATGAACAAATAGGAGGGTGGGCGTGGAAGGGGGACTAGTTGCCCTCCAATCACTTTCGACTATTAAAAAAGGCATTAAACAGGGTTACTTTGAACTAAAACTACCTTTTTTTCTCCCTTATTTCACAATAAATTTTGTAATGGTAACATAAGAACCTAGAAACAAATTTCCATATGTATTTCTGACCATTGAAGAGGGTGGATGTTATGGATTTTTCCTATTCCTTCCCACATGCCCATAATTTTTTTTTGAAAATGGTGTTCAAAGTTACCCAACCTTCGTCCAAATTTGAACGACGTTATTTTATTTTATGTACTGTTCATGTAGTTTCCTAATTTGTTCAATGTTGGCCATGCTTTTGGTAAGTTTGAGCAACCAATTATTTACACACTTTTTCCTCTAAGACTCAATGTAAAAAAAGGTTACTTATATTAAACAAAATTAAAAAAAAAATACAGAAAATTAGACTAAAATCATGTCAAAAAACAGAACTCGCAGAAAAATCCCGGAAAACAGCGGCTAGAATTTGTGTTCTTTGCAAAGTTTTTTGTATGACTTTGTAACTTCACGGTGCCCTGTAATTTGGAAGGGGCCATGTCCTTTTTGAACGAGTGGTCCGGTGAAAAAATATCTTTCTTCAACAACACTGACATCACCTTTCTTGGGCCAGTTGTAACTGAATTCAGAATTGCTCACACGTTCCATAAATTTGAACTTCACCATCTCTCATCTGGAAAGTTTTCTGTTTGCCCAATGTAGAAATCTTTCTCATAGAGCACAGCATAGAAGTCAGACAGTTTAATTGCAAGACCTGAGTCCTTCTTACAAGTAGAATTGTCACCACCCTCATTTTCCCTGTTCTAGCGTTCATCCTGGGGGGGAGGGTGTCAGTCTCAAAGACCTAAGTTCCAGAATTTTCTACTACGTTGAACAAAATGGCTATCTGAAAGTTTTGACTGGATGTTTTTGGAGGAATGGTGGGCGTAAGAAGGGGGTTAGTCACCCTCTAATCACTTTCGACTATTACAAAGGGCACTAGCCCTCTCAATTTCGGATTGAATGAGCCCCTTTTCAAGTTTTACGACAACTCTATCTATAAAAACCTTATACGTTCCTAGGGCGGAACTCACAACCCTTGCCCTTGGGTCTCTAAGGGGTTTGTCATCCTTAAATACATAATTTTAGAAAATACATTTTAAAGTTTTTTTTTGGCTTACTTATATAATATATGTCCTGTAGGCTAAGGCTGAACTGCTGCTTTTTTTTATTGTTTTTGGCTGCTCTTTTGGATATTATTCATTTTTTTCTTTTGGGAATTCATTTCAAATTATGAACTCATAAATACCTAATATCAGCTAAATTATAAACTGCATCTAAAAGTAGTAAATTTATCAAATTGAAAAATATATGATCAACACTTCACGTGAGAACACTTCAACTACAATGAAACAAAAAACACTTAATTGTTTATTCGATATGAAGAAAAATGAAGTGCCAGCAGTTTTTTTGTAAAAAAAGAAAAGCTCATTTGTTCAAAAACTGTAATTAAATAAAATAATATGTAGACTGAAGTAGCTCCAAGAAGATGTTGAGATTTTCTTCCTATTTCGTCACTTTTAATCCAAGGAAAATGTTAGGAGACCTAGTATCAGTTACAGAGTTTAAGCTTTGATTTTCAAATGCTCACAAAAATTACCAAATTTAAGGAACTCCCAACAATAAGTCATCTGTGGTCAAAATACTCAAAGATCCCTTTTTGATCCCCACCCAGGCTCAAAGCTTCTGATATGGTCATATCAATGGAAATCTCCATTTCTTTTTAAAATAGCTTTCAAGCGTAGTTAGGGGTATTTAGCCTTTTTTTGCTTTTGTTCAAAGCTTTGAAAAAAGTGTTCTGATATTCCAAATGTTACCTTTGCTATATTTGTGCATATTTTTGGTTATCATTTGTGGGGTGATTGAATTGTTTAAACCCCTGTAGATACGTAAGAACGCTGCAACATCTAGTACCCTGAGGCCATAAGACTGTCAAAGGCTTCTCCTTGAGCCTCCCAAATTGAAAGCTTTTATTATGACCTGGCCTTTTAATGTATCTTGGGCACTGGACCAAGGGTGCCATTGCAAGGAGCGACCCGGCTCAATGGTAACCGAAACTCTAAAAAACGGAATTTTGATACCAATAGATACATCAAAAGAATTAAATTTTAATTGTGATTTCAAATATATAAGTTTAATCAAGTTTGATCTTACCCATCAATAGTTACGCGCCTGAGCAAATTTGGCTGATTTTCGAAAAAAGAGGGAAAGACCCCCTAAAAGTTATAGAACCTTAATGAAAATCTCAACATCATACTCAGCGTATTGGAAAACCCTACTGTAGAGGTTTCAAGCTCCTATCTACAAAAAAGTTAAATTTTCCATTTTTTGCCACAAGAAAGATCACGGATGCGTGTTTATTTGTTGTTTTTTTTGTTTTTTTTTTCTTTTTCTCAGGGGTGATCGTATCGATCCAGTGGTCCTAGAATATAGTGGGAGGGCTCATTCGAACGAAAATTAAAAGTTTTAGTGCCCTTTTTAAGTGACCAAAAAAATTGGAGGGCAGCTAGGCCCCCTCCCACGCTCATTTTTTTCTCAAAATCATTCGATCATAATTTTGAGATAGCCATTTTGTTTAGCATAGTCGAAAATCTAATAAATGTGTCTTTTAGGATTACTTAATCCCTCAGAGCTCCCAGAGAGAGGGCTGCAAGTTATAAACTTTGCCCATTCCTCACATATTGTATTGGTTGTTGGGAAGTATACAGAAATTTTCAGAAGGGATTTTTTGGTCGGGGGGAGGGCTGTAGGAGAGGGTTACTTGGGAGAATATTTCCGTGGAGGATGTTTCTTTGGGGTAAGGGACATTTCTATGAAGGGGGTGCAGGATTTCCAAGCATTATTTAAAAAACTATCAGAAATTATATTAAAAAAAACAAGTTTTTTCAACTGAAAGTAAGAAGCAACATTAGAACTTAAAACGAACAGAAACTATTACGTATATGAGGGGGTTCTCTCCCCAGTCAATACCTTGCTCTTTACGCTATAGTTTTTTTTAGTGCTTTGAAAGAGCTATCTATTCTAATTAAACGGCCTTTGTGATTCTGGGGTTTGTGAATTATATTTTTTTAAACCTTTAACGTAAAGAGCGTGGTATTGACTAAGGGGAGAACCCCCTCATATACAAAATAACCTATACGTAATAAATAAAAAACAATAAAAAAAACAAGCGATACGGCTCAATAGTAATCGAAACTTTTAAAAACGGAATTTTGATGTAAATAAATATATCAAAAGAATGGGCTTATAATGCTGATTCTAAATATATAAATTTTATTAAGTTTAGTATTACTCATCAAAGGCTACGAGCCTGAGAAAATTTATCTGATTCTTTAAAGAGGGGGGAAACATCCCCTACAAATGAAAGAATTTTAATGAAAATCCTACCGTCAGATTCAGTATATCAGAAAACCCTGTTTCATAGGTTTCAAGCTCTTATCTGCAAAAACATGCAACTTTGTATTTTTTGCCAGAAGAAAAATATAAAAATATAGAAGTTCGTTACGTAAGTTAATTTGTAAATTACGTAGGAACCAAATTTAGAGACAGCCATTTAGCAAAAATAAAGTAAATTTTTATGCAAAATTTGTTTACTTACTCAATGATGGTGAGAAAAAATAAAAACTGCATTAACTAGAAAACGATCAGACATTAAATAAAAAAAAACAAGTTATTTAAACTGAAAGTAGGGACCGACATTAAAACTTATAACGAACAGAAATTATTCCGTATATGAAAGGGGCTGTCCCCTCCTCAACGCCTCGCTTTTTACGCTAAAGTTTGACTGTGTCTCAAAACATTATTTTTTAAAACTATAAAAAACTTTAGCGTAAAGAGCGAGGTGTTGATGAGGGGACAGCTCCTTTCATATACGGAATAATTTCTGTTCGTTTTAAGTTTTAATGTCGCTCCATACTTTCAGTTTAAAAACTTGTTTTTTTTTATATTTAATTACAAAGAGAAGTGACAGAATAGATAGGAAATATATCATTTGAGCTATATGTTTGCATATTTTTTTGTGGGGGGGGGATGTGTTGGTAAAGTATTTGGACAGCGTTAAATTCAAATGCAATTCTTACGTCGTATTTAGCAGAACATCAAAAATATAATAAAGTGTATTAATATAATAATTTTGCATTAAAAACATAATATCAAGAACTTAAAATTCATTAAATTCGGAAGAATAAGGAACTTCTGAAATTAAATATAAAAGGGGACACACCTTCTAAAAGGGGTGCAATCCTGATTAAAACAGCATGATTTTACCCAGAATGTCCAAGAGCTGCGAATTTAAAAGAAACTAATTATTAGTTAAAAACAAAACTATGACTGGGTGAGGGGGTAATTTTCCTTTGGGAGTATTCTTAATGGGGTTGGAGAATTTTCCAAGAGAAAAAACCTAAACCTATAGATAACAGATTAAGCAATTCAACTATTTCTGAAGGACAGATTGTCTTTGGACTCATCAAATTATTAATGTCTAAGCTTTTCAAACAGTTCGCGGTAACAACATGGGCGCCCATATGGGGGGGGGGAAAGGAGGCTCCTGCCCCCCCCCCCCCGGCTAAATGATTCTGCCTTATTTTTATATTTTTGTTCTGAGATTTCTATTATATAGCATTAAAAGTGCCAATTAGATGAGGTTGCCCCCCTGGAATTCAGCTTATGGGCACCCATGGGTAACAACCCCTAAAAGTCAGAGAACTTTAATGAAAATCATACCATCGGATTCAGCGTATCAAAAAGCTTCAAGCTCTATCTGCAAAAATGTGGAATTTTGTATTTTTTGTCAGAAGAAAAATCACGGATGCGTGTTTATTTGTTTGCTTTATTTTTATTTTCCCAGGGGTGATCGTATCGATTTTATTAATGTTTTACACATATTCACATAAATATTTTTTAAGCCAATCTCAAATTTATCTGGAGGGGAAAAACCTGTTTTTCCTGTATAGTTGGAAATACAAGATTCCAACTAGTTCCAACAGGGCAACCTTGTTTTTTTCCCTTCCTGATAAATCTGAGATTGGCTTTAAAAAATTTTTATGTGAATATGTGTAAAAAATCCTCCTCAACGCCTCGCTCTTTACGCTAAAGTTTGAGTTTCTCACAACACTATGTTTTTAAACAATAAAAAGCTTTAGCATAAAGAGCGAGGTGTTGAGGAGAGGACAGCCCCTTTCATGCACGGAATAATTTATGTTTGAAGGGAAAAACAGGTTTTTCCCTTCCTGATAAATTTATCAGGAATTGGCACCAAGCCAGTAGTGGATTACTTCGTCAACATCTCCGGCTTCTTGGCCCGTAGTAATTATAGTAAGTAGATATAGTAAGTATATTTTCTATACAGTCTTGTATTTCAATACTTTTGCTGATAAGGGCTTGGAACCTCTACAGTAGGGTTCTCTGATACACCAAATCTAATGGTTTGATTTTGATTAAAAGCAACCCGGCTCAATAGTAACCGAAACTCTAAAAAGAAATTTGATACCTATAGATGCAACAGATGAATCAGATTTTTATGCTGATTTCAAATATATAAGTTTCTTCAAGGTTAGTCTTAACCGTCAAAAATTACGCGCCTGAGAAAACTTGCCTTATTTTCGAAAAAAAAGGGGAAACAACCCCTAAAAGTCAGAGAAGTCATAGTGCTATTATGGGGGTGTTTTAATGAAAAATTTGAAAGAATTTTATTGAAAATAACACCGTCAGATTCAGCGTATCAGAAAGCCCTATTACATAGGTTTCAAGCTCATATCTGCGAAAATCTGCAACTTTGTATTTTTTGCCAGAAGAAAAATATACGAATATAGAAGTTAGTTACGGAAGTTAATTTGTAAAGACATCCATTTAGCAAAAGAAAAGTAAAATTTTTATACAAATTTTGTTTACTTATTCAATGACGGTTAGCCAAAATAGAAGCTGCATTAACTAAAAACGATCAGAAATTAAATAAAAAAAACAAGTTTTTTAAACTGAAAGTAAGGAGCGACATTAACACTTAAAACGAACAGAAATTATTCCGTATATGAAAGGGGCTGTCCCATTCTCAACGCCTCGCTCTTTACGCTAAAGTTTGACTCTGTCTCAAAACTTTATTTTTTAAAACAATAAAAAATTTTAGTGTAAAGAGTGAGGCGTTGAGGATGGGACAGCCCCTTTCATATACGGAATAATTTCTGTTCGTTTTAAGTTTTAATGTCGCTCCTTACTTTGAGTTTAAAAAACTTGTTTTTTTTAATTTAATTTGTTATCAGAAATTATACGTTACTTACGTTTATTAATATTTTGTCCTTTCAGGCTTCAAAAAGGGCAGTTGACCCGGCATTCTCAGAAATCAAAGGGAAGAAAACATGCTTCCATGTGTGGCGCATTGAGGTTAATGTATTGAAAATTCTTATGACCCTTTGTTATTGGCTATTGGGGAGTATACAGACGTTTTCGGGGGGGGGGGGCGTTTCTGGTAGGTGGGGGGAGGGGGGTTCGAGGGTTATATGGGAGGATCCTTCCATGGGGGGAGGGACGTTGGTATGAAGTGGGCACCGGTTTTCCCAGCATTAATAAAGAAAAATATCAGAAATTAAATAAAAAAAAGTTTTTCAACTGAAGGTACGGAGCAACATCAAAACTTAAAACGAACAGAAAATATTTCGTATATGATTGGGTTCACCCTCTAGTCAATATCTTGCCTTTTAAGCCAAAGATTTTTTAGTACTTTCATAAGAGCTATTTATTCTTGTTAACGGCCTTTGTGATTAAGGGGTCATTTTTAAAGAATTGGAACAAAATTCGAACTTTAGCTTAAAGAGCAAGGTATTGACTAGGGGGTGAACCACCTAATATACGTATTAAAAATCTTTGAATATAAAAATGTTTTTCATGTTTCCTCTTTCCTTTTTTTTTGTTTGTTTTGTAATTGCTTCATTAGGGATTCTTGTGTTTGTTCTTGTGCTTGTCTTTTACTTTTTTACACTGCTTCCTTCTTGTTTATTTGCCTTCCTTCTTTACTTCCTTCCCTACGAACCTGATTCTAGTTTTCACAAAGTGGAAATTTGCACTACTACTGACAATTCATTAAAGCAACAAGCTGCCTGAGGCCAACAGAGCTGTGCTTGATGTCCCCCACCCCAACCTGGATACTATTAAATACTATTCAATGATGCCTTCCCATGTATTCTGGCAGAGGGATCCTGGATTTAGTTTGCCTTAACTAGACGGTCAAAGAAAAACGGATTTTAGGCAATGTATCAATCTTCATCCTTACTACATAGCTTAGCATCTTAGGTTTGGTTCCATTATGGCCCTGGAATGGCTATTTGGGGGGGGGGATCTGCTATTTGGGAGCCATTGGGGCCATGGCTATTTGGGCACCATTGGGGGGGAGGGTGTTTAAGGTCAATGGTAGATTTTTAGCACATGAGAAATACTAACCCAGGGCATTTGTGACCTCTTTTATGCGCTAACTACCCAATATACCTGGTAAAATTTTATTCCCAAAACTATGACGATGTTAATAAGTAACTGTTGCTTCCAGAACTCAAACAGATGTGGGTAGTGTGTGAGGCTCCCATTCTAGATCGTTATAATGCATAGGCTGCATAGAATGCATAGTTTTTATCAAGACATGACTAATTACGGAGAAAAGCCAAGACAGATAATCCAAGTAAAATTTAACTCATTTATGAGCTCAAAGCTTTTTTTTCAACAGAGAAGGGCTGTTGTACCAGTTTCAAGAAATGAACACGGGACATTTCACGATGGCGACTCTTACATTATATACAAGGCCTCAGAAGAGGGCCAAGAAGCCGGAGGTGTTGACGAAGTAATCCACTACTGGCTTGGTGCCAATTCATCAAAAGATGAGCAAGGCATCGCAGCCTACAAAGCCAAAGAACTGAAAGAACTCCTGGGCAACTCACCTAGGCTGAGCAGGGAAGAACAAGGTACAGAAACAGCCGAGTTCAAAGGACACTTCGGAACATCTATGAGATAGGTAAAACAATGGCGCGATTAATTGTTTTACGTCCAAACTTTAAGGAACGTGACATTTGTCGGCACATTATTTATACCCTTCCCAAAACTCAAAACCCAAGCTGGTTAATATTGATGAAGTGTTTAACTTTGGTGTTTCTACCAAAGAGAACTCAATATATGGTCCAAGATACTTCCACCGTAGCACCAAATCACCAAAAATGTTTTTTTTTCAAAATCTTGGGGGACCATCCGCTAAAATTTTGCACGAGTTGGGCTACCTTTTATAACTAGCAGGAAAAGAGGATGGAAATTTTAGTTTTAGTTTATTTTTTTTTGTCTAAGCTGAAGACGCCTTGTTTGATACGGGCGAAATATTTGTTTTTGTTTTTCGTTTTCATTTACTGGCCATAGACCCGTTTGTCGTATTTATTTTTTTTTCTCTCATGGCTGGCCAGTTTGGCTAAAATTTATGCACACCGGGCAAGTGCCAATCTACCCCCCCCCCTTTAAAACCGCTTCTTGCTTAAGGGGGGATTAGAGAGAACAGCATGACTGTTTTTATGTAGTTTTCGACCATGTTATTTTTAAACTTCACTTTTATGACAAGAACATAAATTCGCTCACGTTAAATTTTGAGTTATCGTTTTAGAATAGACAATTCACTTGTTCATACTATCATTTATAGTTGATTATAGTAATTATTTGTAATTTATGCTAGTTATAAATTTGAATATTAAAAAATTGAAAGTGACAATTTAATTGAAAGTGACATATAGCACACTACTCAAGACAGAGAGTTCATTATATAGATAAGTGTGATGAATGGTCAAAGTGTCCGAAACCCTTCTAATAACAACACTCACAAAGAAATTCCTCAATTCAACTACTTAAGACTGCACAATTAAGAGATAACCGTAGCTTTTCATTACCGTAGTTCAAATATCCTAATCTTAGTTTTATGATTTTTCTTTCTATTCGTTTTTAACTGGCTCAGTTGTTTTACTTTTTACAATCTTCCCTGTGTTCACTATCTTTCCTAACAAAACGTACTAGATGACTACAGCTAAGTGATGCTTTTCTAGTATGAAAAATTTGGAATGGAACTTTCTGGCTTAAAGTCAAGTTGAACGACTTGCTTTTGGGCATGGCAGATTGAAATCGCAAAATCAAAACGAGGGGACTTTTCAGTTCAAATTCAAGTCAAAAGTTGCTTCATGTCAATGTAAGAAAATATTTCAATTGAATTTGAGGCTAATTTGTCAATGTAATGTCAATGTAAGAAAATATTTCAATTGAATTTGAGGCCATGAGTAAAATGCGATGTATTTAAAATACCAAAATAAAGTTCCTTCTTTCTAAAGATAATTCCGACTTCCTCCAATTAAGCTAAATCTAGTTTCAAAAATAAAAAGTCCTTAATCAGCAAAGAAAAGAAACTGCAGTCTTTGGATTTCGCTAAGACAGTGAGCAATAAGAAAGGTGCTACGCACAATATTTCTAAGGAAGTTTAAACGATAAGAACCGTGTGAACGCCTAAATCATCAAAAATATTTAAGACGTATTGTTGGACGAGGGTTCGCGTCCTTGGGCCACGTGAGCCAATGGCAAGCCAGTCCTTACAGCGCAGGACGAAAGAACTGCGTTTGGTAGTGGGGTTAAAGTGCTTTTTAAAATGATTCGTAAATCAAAGTCAAAACCACTCAGACAAAATTCTTATATTCTTCCATCGTTGTCACCGTTATTGTCATTTTAAGTGACCCATTGCTGTGCACCTAAGTATGTAAGTTCAATAAATCTATTGCTCTTTTTTATCTGTGTTTATTTCATTTTATATGTCTGCATCTAGTCTAATAATAGGTAGTTAGTTCGCATGTCTCCAAGGTAAACGCTCCCAGAGAATCGGATCCCCAGATAGCTCGAGAAAAAAGAGGCCACATTTATATGTCTACATATTCAATTTTCTCCCATTAATTGAGGGTGGCGCTAGCCTAGTTGACAAATTTTTAGCGCTATAAGCGGCGCTATCGGAGTACCTATAAAGTGTAAGTTCACAGTTTAAGGTATAATTTTAGACTTGACGCGATCAATCTTCATTACCGCTATCAGGACGGCCAGAATGCTTTTTATGGCCACAAAGAAAATTTTTATTGCTACAAGCAAAATTTCTATTGCTACAGAACGTGACATTTGTCGGCACATTATTTATACCCCTCCCCCAAACTCAAAACCCAAGCTGGTTAATATTGATGAAGTGTATAACTTTGGTTTTTCTACCAAAGAGAACTCAATATACGGTCCAAGATACTTCCACCGTAGCCCCAAATCACCAAAAATGTTTTTTTTTCAAAATCTAGGGGGACCATCCGCTAAAATTTTGCACGAGTTGGGCTACCTTTTATAACTAGCAAGGAAAGAGGATGGAAATTTTTGTTTTAGTTTTTTTTTTTTTGTCTAAGCTGAAGACGCCTTGTTTGATACGGGTCGAAATATTTGTTTTTGTTTTTCGTTTTCATTTACTGGCCATAGACCCGTTTGTCGTATTTATTTTTTTTTCTCTCATGGCTGGCCAGTTTGGCTAAAATTTATGCACACCGGGAAAGTGCCAATCTACCCCACCCCCCCCCCTTTAAAACCGCTTCTTGCTTAAGGGGGGTTTAGAGAGTAGAGCATGACTGTTTTTATGTAGTTTTCGACCATGTTATTTTTAAACTTCACTTTTATGACAAGAACATAAATTCGCTCACGTTAAATTTTGAGTAATCGTTTTAGAATAGACAATTCACTTGTTCATACTCTCATTTATAGTTGATTATAGTAATTATTTGTAATTTATGCTAGTTATAAATTTGAATATTGTCAACACCACAAGTCTGGAATCTACTGAGGGAGTAATAAAAATACTTAATTGAAAATGACATATAGCACACTACTCAAGACAGAGAGTTCATCAGATAGATAAGTGTGATGAATGGTCAAAGTGTCCGAAACCCTTCTAATAACAACACTCACAAAGAAATTCCTCAATTCAACTACTTAAGACTACACAATTAAGAGATTACCGTAGCTTTTCATTACCGTAGTTTCAAATATCCTAATCTTAGTTTTATGATTTTTCTTTCTATTCGTTTTTAACTGGCTCAGTTGTTTTACTTTTTACAATCTTCCCTGTGTTCACTATCTTTCCTAACAAAACGTACTAGATGACTGAAGCTAAGTGTTGCTTTTCTAGTATGAAAAATTTGGAATGGAACTTTCTGGCTTAAAGTCAAGTTGAACGACTTGCTTTTGGGCATGGCAGATTGAAATCGCAAAATCAAAACGAGGGGACTTTCCAGTTCAAATTCAAGTCAAAAGTTGCTTCATGTCAATGTAAGAAAATATTTCAATTGAAATTGAGGCTAATTTGGCTTAATTTTGGCTTATTTTTCAGTTACTGAAACATCCTAGTTTAGATAAAACAAATTGTCAGTATTTAATCTAAACAAAAGTCCTTCTTTTTCAAAGTAGGCTATCTTCAAATGCACTGCTAGAAAAAAAACATTTATGATTTCAAATTCTGGTCCGATAATTACATTAAGTCTGCCAAAAGCTGGTCAATAAAACAAAATATTATTGGTTATGAGTTCATTAAGCTAATTGTTAAACTATAATCAAAGCTAATTCTTTTTGTTGAATCCTTAACAGCGAAACTGAGACCAACACAGCTACGCACGCTCCTCCTCCATTCCAATCTATCCAAAGCCTCCCTTTTTACCCCCGTCCATGAAGTTCCCATTTCCTTTAAATCTTTTTTTATGACGTCCTCCTACCCCAGACGAAGACGACCTCCTTTCCGTTTAGACCTAGACAGATGGCCGAAAAGAACAATCTTCGGCAATCTGGCATCCTTCATCCGCACAACGTGCCCTAGCCACCTCAACCTTTCTTTCATTATAGCCCTAGTTAGCGGTATTGAACCACATTTTTCATATAGCCTATTGTTTGAAATACGGTCAGTCAGCCGGGTACTCAGAACAATCCTTAAGCAGTTTCTCTGGAAATCATCTAGAAATCTTCATCCGCTTTTCGGAGCGCCCATGCTTCAGAGCCATATTTGACCACTGTCATCACTGAAGCTTCTAATATTCTAATCTTGGTTTGCAGACTTATCTTCTATTCTTCCACACTTTTTTTTAACTGTGAAAAAACACCTTGAGCCTTGGCTATTTACTTTCGAGATCTTCACTGCTCCATCCATCTTTACTAAAAATACTACCAAGGTAAGTAATGCTGTAAGTCCAGGAGACTTTTTTCTCGCCATTTGATTATGTTGTATGTCTCCCATCTGTTATGTTGTTTGTTTATGTTTTGTTTTAATGTCTTCTAATCTCTAATTAATCCTGTAATTTTTTTTAGGGTCATCAAAGGCGGTGTCCCGTCAGAGTTCAACCAACGTATGAATTGAATACATCATTTTTGTACAGTAAGCCAAAGAATAAATAAAGTTTGGCCTTATTTTTAATTGTAAGTCAGTTATAATTTAGGCAGAAGTTTATACTCAGGGAATAGTAATATGTTCCAACTGACTCCTTGATTATCCTTCAAGGTCTTAAGGCAGTCGAATGGGTCATTTTTTTTGGAGGGGGGGGGGTCTTTAAGATCAATGGTAGATTTTTAGCACTTGAGAAATGCTATCCCAGGGCATTTGTGACCTCTTTTATGCGTTAACTACCCAATATACCTTGTAAAGTTTTATTCCAAAAACTAAGACGATGTTACTAAGTATTTGTTGCTTCCACAACTCAAACAGATTCGGGTAGTGTGTTAAACATAATGAACAAATAGGAGGGTGGGCGTGGAAGGGGGACTAGTTGCCCTCCAATCACTTTCGGCTATTAAAAAGGGCATTAAACGTGGTTACTTTGAACTAAAACTACCTTTTTTTCTCCCTTATTTCACAATAAATTTTGTAATGGTAACATAAGAACCTAGAAACACATTTCCATATGTATTTCTGACCATTGAAGAGGGTGGATGTTATGGATTTTTCCTATCCCTTCCCACATGCCCATAATTTTTTTTTTGAAAATGGTGTTTAAAGTTACCCACACTTCGTCCAACTTTGAACGACGTTATTTTATTTTATGCACTGTTCATGTAGTTTCCTAATTTGTTCAAAGTTGGCCATGCTTTTGGTAAGTTTGAACAACCACTTATTTACACACTTTTTCCTCTAAGACTCAATGTAAAAAAAGGTTACTTATATTAAACAAAATTAAAAAAAAATTACAGAAAATTAGACTAAGATCATGTCAAAAAACAGAACTCGCAGAAAAATCCCGGAAAACCGCGGCTAGAATTTGTGTTCTTTACAAAGTTTTTGTATGACTTTGTGACTTCATGGTGCCCTATAATTTGGAATGGGCCATGTCCTTTTCGAACGAGAGGTCCAGCAAAAACAAATCTTTCTTCAACAACATTGACATCACCTTTCTTGAGCCAGCTTTAACTGAAATCAGCATTGCTCACACGTTCCATAAATTTTAACTTCACCATCCCTCATCTGGAAAGTTTTCTGTTTGCCCAATGTAGAAATCTTTCTCATAGAACACAGCATAGAAGTCAGACAGTTTAATTGCAAGACATGAGTCCTCCTACAAGTAGAATTGTCACCACCCTCATTTTCCCTGTTCTAGCCTTCATCCCAACCAAGTTCACTGGAATCGTCACACACTTTTTCCGGCAAGTTTTCTGATGCGTCGTCAGATGAGCCGTCTAGCTTCAGGACTTCTCGTAACCTTTTCCCAGCTCCCTTTCCTTTATTCGGATTCATTTTAGCTTTGCCAGATTTTACTTCACTCGTCCTTGAGTTCTCAAGATCTTCATCTTCTCTGTCGCTCCATTCAGCTGGTGATTTTCTGGGAGCCTTGTTAAGCTTTGTTCGCTTACGCGACACAGTACCAACAGTGACAAACCGCCTTTTTTCAAAGTAAGTTATGAAAGAATCACCGATTGCCTTACAGATTTCGTCATTTGATCTCCTATCCGGAAAGTTTTTGATGCAACGCTTTCTTTCAAAGCATGCTGTGGACCCTTATTGAAGGTTGACAATGTCATCCTTTGCCAGCTCATCCAAAGGAGCTTCAATAGCTTTAGAAACACTTCCTTTTCGACTAAATTTTTGGCAGGGTTTAGCATCCTGTTATCTTCGAGGGTTCTTCTCCAGATTCGTTTAGTCAGCCCAAAGAATGAAGACTATTCTTTTCAATGGTCTATTTTATAAGATTTCAATAAAAACTTATATGGCCTCAGGGCATAACTTATATCCCTTGCCTTGAAGACTGTGGGGGGAGTGTACTGCTCAAAGGTATAATTTCCTGAACTTTAAACTGCGTGGAACAAAATGCTTATCTATAAATTTTGATTGGATATGTTTTGGGAAATGGTGGGCTTGGAAGGGGTGTTAGTTGCTCTCTAATCACTTTGAACTATTAAAAATGGCCCTAGCCCTTTTAATTTCTAATCAAATGAGCGTTTTTGAAGTTTCTACGACAAAACTTTCAGTAAAAATCTTAAATGTCCCCAGGGCATAAATTACAACCCTAACCCTGAGTGCTGGGGGGGGGAGGGTGTCATTATCAAAGACCTAATTTCCAGAACTTTCTACTACGTTTAACAAAATGGCTGTCTGAAATTTTTGACTGGATGTTTTTGGAGGAATGGTGGGCGTTAGAGGGGGGTTAGTTACCCTCCAATAACTTTCGACTATTACAAAGGGCACTAGCCCTTTCAATTTTGAATTGAATGAGCCCATTTTGAAGTTTTACGACAACTCTATCTATAAAAACCTTATACGCTTCTAGGGCAGAACTCACAACCCTTGCCCTTGGGTCTCTCGGTGGTTTGTCATCCTTAAATACATAATTTCCCGAAATTTCAACTACGTTGAACAAAATGGCTATCTCTAAACTCTGATTGGATGTTTTTGGGGAAATGGTGGCCGTAAGAGGGGGGTTAATTATCCTACTCACTTTCGACTCTTGAAAAGGGTACTAGTTCTTTGAATTTCCAATCAATTGAGCCTGTTTTGAAGTTTCTACAAAAACGCCTTCTATTAAAAACCTTTACGCCCCCAGGGCATAACTTAAAACCCTTGTCCTGAGAGCTGGGGGAGAGTGTCCTCCTAAAAAAAATACTTTCTATGTGGAAATCAACTACGCTGAACAGAATGGCAATCTCAAAATTTTGATTGGATGTTTTTTGGGAAATGATGGGCGTGGGGGGGCCAGTTGCCCTCCAATCACTTTCGACTATTAAAAAGGACACTATCCCCTCCAATTTCCAATCGAATGAGCCGTTTTTACGAAGTTTTTCGAAGTTTTTACGACAACTCCTTCGATACGAAGTGCCCAGGTGGAGAAAAAAAAAACACATTGTGCCCACATCGTTCTTTACTTAGGCAGCGCTAGCGCGCTGGCTATGATTCTCGCAGGATGGTTAATGTGCCATATTTTCTAAAGAGCTACGAAGAACTAGTAATCAAACATATGTAAGTACCAGTTGATTCATTTTGTAGTATGAACCTTTTAAAGACCTTAGACTAATTATAGGTTTGTGCGCTTTTAGGGGGCTTAGATCCGAATTCCCATACTTCTCTTAGGAAGTTGTTCAGACGAATTAAATAGATTTAGACTGATAAACAAAGCAACACGGGCAACGGAGGAGAGGGCAAATACACATTTTGTGGTAAAGTTTATTTAATGGTTTTTCTTTCTTTTTTAATTCTATTCACATAGAGACTTTCAAATTAAAACACACTGAATGTGCCTTATTAAGAAGCATGTGACTTATGACCCTTCAATTTTCATCGTACTTGGTCCCTAGCATTAAAAATGTTTAGAAATGTAGGATAAATCAAGGAAGATACAATTTTTTTGTCACATGGAGACGGGCAGGGGATTGTTGGCCCCTCAACAAATAGCGCAGTTTCTAGGTGTACAACTATAATTCATTCTATTCTGTAGCGTGAATCTTAAGAAAACTCGTCATTGATCTATGACCTTCTACTTAGTCACTGGATGATCCGGGGATGCCTCCCCACAAAATTATTTCTGGTGCCAATTTGGTCAATATTGGCACCCTTGTTACATCCCCCTCCAATATTTTGCTCTAGATCTGCCCCTGTGCTTAGTGATATTTCTGCAAACAGAAACCCCACTATTGTACGGGCAAATGAAATACTTAATCACGATTTATGCAATGTAGTTTTTTTCTTTTGCTTTATATATTTTATTGCATAATTGTACATAAAATTTTACCAGGAGATGCATATGTCTCTATATTCTTTTAACAAGAAAGTTAAAAAAATGAGGGGAGGAGGAGGTTGTCGAAGCTTGTTTTTTTATTGTTTTATTGTCTTTTTTTTATTTTTATTTTTTTCTCTTTTGAATTCCTAAAAAGCCTTCCTCGCATTAAAAACCGGTTTTTAATAACAATTTTAGAAAATACATTTTAAAGTTTTTTTTTGGCTTACTTATATAATATATGTCATGTAGGCTAAGGCTGAACTGCTGCTTTTTTTTATTGCTTTTTGCTGCTCTTTTGGATATTATTCATTTTTCTTTTGAGGATTCATTCCAAATTATAAACTCATAAATACCTAATATCAGCTAAATTATAAACTGCATCTAAAAGGAGTAAATTTATCAAATTGAAAAATACATGATGAAGACTTTACATGAGAACACTTCAATTACAATGAAACAAAAAACGCTTAATGGTTTATTCGGTATGAAGAAAAATGAAGTGTCAGCAGTTTTTTTTGTAAAAAAAGAAAAGCTCATTTGTTCAAAAACTGTAATTAAATAAAATAATATGTAGACTGAAGTAGCTCCAAGAAGATGTTGAGATTTTCTTCCTAGTTCGTCACTTTTAATCCAAGCAAAATGTTAGGAGACCTAGTATCAGTTACAGAGTTTAAGCTTTGATTTTCAAATGCTCACAAAAATTACCAAATTTAAGGAACTCCCAACAATAAGTCATCTGTGGTCAAAATACTCAAAGATCCCTTTTTGATCCCCACCCAGGCTCAAAGCTTCTGATATGGTCATATCAATGGAAATCTCCATTTCTTTTTAAAATAGCTTTCAAGCGTAGTTAGGGGTATTTAGCCTTTTTTTGCTTTTGTTCAAAGCTTTGAAAAAAGTGTTCTGATATTCCAAATGTTACCTTTGCTATATTTGTGCATATTTTTGGTTATCATTTGTGGGGTGATTGAATTGTTTAAACCCCTGTAGATACGTAAGAACGTTGCAACATCTAGTACCCTGAGGCCATAAGACTGTCAAAGGCTTCTCCTTGAGCCTCCCAAATTGAAAGCTTTTATTATGACCTGGCCTTTTAATGTATCTTGGGCACTGGACCAAGGGTGCCATTGCAAGGAGCGACCCGGCTCAATGGTAACCGAAACTCTAAAAAACGGAATTTTGATACCAATAGATGCATCAAAAGAATTAAATTTTAATTGTGATTTCAAATATATAAGTTTAATCAAGTTTGATCTTACCCATCAAAAGTTACGCGCCTGAGAAAATTTGGCTGATTTTCGAAAAAAGAGGGAAAGACCCCCTAAAAGTTATAGAACCTTAATGAAAATCTCAACATCATATTCAGCGTATTGGAGAACCCTACTGTAGAGGTTTCAAGCTCCTATCTACAAAAATGTTAAATTTTCCATTTTTTGCCACAAGAAAGATCACGGATGCGTGTTTATTTTATTAATTTTTTTTTCTCAGGGTTGATCGTATCGTCCCAGTAGTCCTAGAATATAGTGGGAGGGCTCATTCGAACGGAAATTAAAAGTTTTAGTGCCCTTTTTAAGTGACCAAAAAAATGGAGGGCAACTAGGCCCCCTCCCACGCTCATTTTTTTCTCAAAATCATTCGATCATAATTTTGAGATAGCCATTTTGCTTAGCATAGTCGAAAATCTAATAAATGTGTCTTTAAGGATGACTTAATCCCCCACAGCTCCCAGAGAGAGGGCTGCAAGTTATAAACTTTGCCCATTCCTCACATATTGTATTGGTTGTTGGGAAGTATACAGACATTTTCAGAAGGGATTTTTTGGTCGGGGGGAGGGCTGTAGGAGGGGGTTACTTGGGAGAATATTTCCGTGGAGGATGTTTCTTTGGGGTAAGGGACATTTCTATGAAGGGGGCGCCGGATTTCCAAGCATTATTTAAAAAACGATCAGAAATTAAATAAAAAAAAGCAAGTTTTTTCAACTGAAAGTAAGAAGCAACATTAGAACTTAAAACAAACAGAAACTATTACGTATATGGGGGGTTCTCTCCCAAGTCAATACCTCGCTCTTTACGCTATAGTTTTTTTTAGTGCTTTCAAAAGAGCTATCTATTCTAATTAAACGGCCTTTGTGATTCTGGGGTTTGTGAATTAAATTTTTTTAAACTTTTAACGTAAAGAGCGTGATATTGACTAAGGGGAGAACCCCCTCATATACAAAATAACCTATACGTAATAAATAAAAAACAATAAAAAAAAACAAGCGATATGGCTCAATAGTAATCGAAACTTTTAAAAACGGAATTTTGATGTAAATAAATGTATCAAAAGAATGGGCTTATAATGGTGATTCTAAATATATAAATTTTACTAAGTTTAGTATTACTTATCAAAGGCTACGAGCCTGAGAAAATTTACCTGATTCTTTCAAGAGGGGGGAAACATCCCCTACAAGTGAAAGAATTTTAATGAAAATCCTACCGTCAGATTCAGTATATCAGAAAACCCTATTTCATAGGTTTCAAGCTCTTATCTGCAAAAACATGCAACTTTGTATTTTTTGCCAGAAGAAAAATATAAAAATATAGAAGTTCATTACGTAAGTTAATTTGTAAATTACGTAGGAACCAAATTTAGAGACAGCCATTTAGCAAAAATAAAGTAAATTTTTATGTAAAATTTGTTTACTTACTCAATGACGGTGAGAAAAAATAAAAGCTGCATTAACTAGAAAACGATCAGACATTAAATAAAAAAAAACCCAGTTATTTAAACTGAAAGTAAGGAGCGACATTAAAACTTAAAACGAACAGAAATTATTCCGTATATGAAAGGGGCTGTCCCCTCTTCAACGCCTCGCCTTTTACGCTAAAGTTTAACTGTGTCTCAAAACTTTATTTTAAAACGATTAAAAACTTTAGCGTAAAGAGCGAGGCGTTGAGGAGGGGACAGCCCCTTTCATATACGGAATAGTTTCTGTTCGTTTTAAGTTTTAATGTCGCTCCATACTTTCAGTTTAAAAACCTTTTTTTTTATTTAATTACAAAGAGAAGTGACAGAATAGATAGGAAATATATAATTTGAGCTATATGTTTGCATATTTTTTTGTGGGGGGGGGGGATGTGTTGGTAAAGTATTTGGACAGCGTTAAATTCGAATGCAATTCTTACTTCGTATTTAACAGAACATCAAAAATATAATAAAGTGTATTAATATAATAATTTTGCATTAAAAACATAATATCAAGAACTTAAAATTCATTAAATTCGGAAGAATAAGGAACTTCTGAAATTAAATATAAAAGGGGACACACCTTCTAAAAGGGGTGCAATCCTGATTAAAACAGCATGATTTTACCCAGAATGTCCAAGAGCTGCGAATTTAAAAGAAACTAATTATTAGTTAAAAACAAAAAACAAAACTATGACTGGGTGAAGGGGTAATTTTCCTTAGGGAGTATTCTTAATGGGGTTGGAGAATTTTCCAAGAGAAAAAACCTAAACCTATAGAAAACAGATTAAGCAATTAAACTATTTCTGAAGGACAGATTGTCTTTGGACTCATCATATTATTAATGTCTAAGCTTTTCAAACAGTTCGTGGTAACAACATGGGTGCCCATATGGGGGGGGGGGCAAGGAGGCCCCTGCCCCCCCCCGGCTAAATGATTCTGCCTTATTTTTATAGTTTTGTTCTGAGATTTCTATTATATAGCATTAAAAGTGCCAATTAGATGAGGTTTGCCCCCCCTGGAATTCAGCTTATGGGCACCAATGGGTAACAACCCCTAAAAGTCAGAGAACTTTAATGAAAATCATACCATCGGATTCAGCGTATCAGAAAGCTTCAAGCTCTATCTGCAAAAATGTGGAATTTTGTATTTTTTGTCAGAAGAAAAATCACGGATGCGTGTTTATTTGTTTGCTTTATTTTTATTTTCCCAGGGGTGATCTTATCGATTTTATTAATGTTTTACACAGATTCACATAAATATTTTTTAAGCCAATCTCAAATTTATCAGGAGGGGAAAAACCTGTTTTTCCTGTATAGTTGGAAATACAAGATTCCAACTAGTTCCAACAGGGCAACCTTGTTTTTTTCCCTTCCTGATAAATCTGAGATTTGCTTTAAAAAATTTTTATGTGAATATGTGTAAAAAATCCTCCTCAACGCCTCGCTCTTTACGCTAAAGTTTGAGTTTCTCACAACACTATGTTTTTAAACAATAAAAAGCTTTAGCATAAAGAGCGAGGTGCTGAGGAGAGGACAGCCCCTTTCATGCAAGGAATTAATTTATGTTTGAATGGAAAAACAGGTTTTCCCCTTCCTGATAAATTTATCAGGAAGGGAAAATAATCATTATAATCATACCGGAAAAACAGGGTTTCCCTTCCAGATAAATTTATCTGGAAGGGAAAAAAACAGGGTTGCCCTGTTGGAATTTGTTGTAACCTTGTATATCCAAATAGTACAGGAAAAACAGGTTTTCCCTTCCTGATAAATTTGTGATTGGCTAAAAAAAATATTTATGTGAATCTGTGTAAAACATTAATATATTCATCAGTTGTGTTTGATAAGTTGGAGGTATAGAAAGTGATATGGTAAGTGTCCTTTGAACTCGGCTGTTTGTGTACCTTGTTCTTCCCTGCTCAGCCTAGGTGAGTTGCCCAGGAGTTCTTTCAGTTCTTTGGCTTTGTAGGCTGCGATGCCTTGCTCATCTTTTGATGAATTGGCACCAAGCCAGTAGTGGATTACTTCGTCAACATCTCCGGCTTCTTGGCCCGTATTAATTATAGTAAGTAGATATAGTAGCCTAAGTATATTTTCTATACAGTCTTGTATTTCAATACTTTTGCTGATAAGGGCTTGGAACCTCTACAGTAGGGTTCTCTGATACACCAAATCTAATGGTTTGATTTTGATTAAAAGCAACCCGGCTCAATAGTAACCGAAACTCTAAAAAGAAATTTGATACCTATAGATGCAACAGATGAATCAGATTTTTATGCTGATTTCAAATATATAAGTTTCTTCAAGTTTAGTCTTAACCGTCAAAAATTACGCGCCTGAGAAAATTTGCCTTATTTTCGAAAAAAAAGGGGAAACAACCCCTAAAAGTCAGAGAAGTCATAGTGCTATTATGGGGGTGTTTCCCGCCCTAGATTTAAAACTGCTGCTGTTCAATGTTAGTACATAAATCATCTCTTCCGATAGCTTTTCTGAAATGTTTAAATTTTCAAACAGTTCGTGGTAATGAACTGTAAGTAAGGAGCGACCAGCCTCAATGGTAACCAAAACTCTAGAAAACGGGTTTTTGATACCAATAGATACATCAAAACAATCAGATTTTAATGCTGATTTCAAATATATAACTTCCATCAAGTTTAGTGCTACTCATCAAAAGTTACGCGCCTGAGAAAATTTAGCTGATTTTCAAAAAAGGTGGAAAAGACCCCCTAAAAGTTATAGAACCTTAATGACCATCACACCATCATATTCAGCGTATCAGAGAACCCTACTGTAGAGGTTTCAAGCTCCTATCTACAAAAATGTGGAATTTTGCATTTTTGGCCAGAAGAAAGATCACGGATGCGTGTTTATTTGTTTTTTTATTGTTTTTTTTCCCCAGGGGTGATCGTATCGACCCTGTGGTCCTAGAATATCGTGGGAGGGCTCATTGGAACGCAAATTAAAAGTTCTAGTGCTCTTTTTAAGTGACCAAAAAAAATGGAGGGCAACTAGGCCCCTCCCACGCTTATTTTTTCCCAAAGTCACCCGATCAAAATTTTGAGATATCCATTTTGTTAAGCATGGTCGAAAATATGATAAATATATCTTTTAGGATGACTTAATCCCCCGAAGTCCCCAGGGGGAGGGCTAAAAGTTATGAACTTTACCCAATGTTAACATATAGTATTGGTTATTGGGAAGTTTACAGAAGTTTTCAGGAGGGTTTTTTTCTGGTAGTGGGAGGGAAGGGTGAGTCGGGGGTTATGTTGGAGGATCTGTCCATGAAGGAAGTTGTCACGGAGGAAGGAATTGCCATAAAGGGGGCACCGGACTTGCCAGCATTATTTATTGGTTATTGGGAAGTATACAGACATTTTCAGGAAGGATTTTTTTCTGGAGGGGGGGGGGGCTAGAGGAGGGGGTTACTCTAGAGAATATTTCCGTGGAAGATGTTTCTGTGGGGTAAGGGATATGTCTGTGGAGGGTGTGCCGGATTTCTCAGCATTATTTAAAAAAGGATCAAAAATTAAATTAAAAAAAAACAAGTTTTTTCAACTGAAAGTAAGGAGTAACATTAAAAATTAAAACGATCAGAAATTATAACGTATGTGAGGGGGTTCTCCCCCAAGTCAATACCTCGCTCTTTACGCTACATTTTTTTTAGTGCTTTCAAAAGAGCTATCTATTCTAATTAAACGGCCTTTGTGATTCAGGGGTTTGTGAATCAAAATTTTTTTTAACTTTTAACGTAAAGAGCGTGGTATTGACTAAGGGGAGAACCCCCTCATATACGTAATAACATATACGTAATAAAAAAAAATAATAGAAAAACAAGCGATACGGCTCAATAGTAATCGAAACTTTTAAAAACGGAATTTTGATGTCAATAAATGTATCAAAAGAATGGGTTTATAATGCTGATTCTAAATATATAAATTTTATTAAGTTTAGTATTACTCATCAAAGGCTACGAGCCTGAGAAAATTTACCCGATTTTTTAAAGAGGGGGAAACATCCCCTACAAGTGAAAGAATTTTAATGAAAATCACACCGTCAGATTCAGCGTATCAGAAAACCTTATTACATAGGTTTCAAGCTCATATCTGGAAAAATCTGCAACTTTGTATTTTCTGCCAGAAGAAAAATATACGAATATAGAAGTTAGTTACGTAAGTTAATTTGTAAAGACATCCATTTAGCAAAAGAAAAGTAAAATTTTTATACAAATTTTGTTTACTTATTCAATGACGGTTATCCAAAATAAAAGCTGCATTAACTAAAAAACGATCAGAAATTAAATAAAAAAAAACAAGTTTTTTTAAACTGAAAGTAAGGAACGACATTAACACTTAAAACGAACAGAAATTATTCCGTATATGAAAGGGGCTGTCCCCTCCTCAACGCCTCGCTCTTTACGCTAAAGTTTGACTCTGTCTCACAACTTTATTTTTTAAAACAATAAAAAACTTTAGCGTAAAAAGTGAGGCGTTGAGGATGGGACAGCCCCTTTCATATACGGAACAATTTCTGTTCGTTTTAAGTGTTAATGTCGCTCCTTACTTTCAGTTTAAAAAACTTGTTTTTTTTATTTAATTTCTTATCAGAAATTATACGTTACTTACGTTTATCAATATTTTGTCCTTTCAGGCTTCAAAAAGGGCAGTTGACCCGGCATTCTCAGAAATCAAAGGGAAGAAAACATGCTTCCATGTGTGGCGCATTGAGGTAAATGTATTGAAAATTCTTATGACCCTTTGTTATTGGTTATTGGGATGTATACAGACGTTTTCAGGGGGGCGTTTCTGGTAGGTGGTGGGGGGTAGGGGGGTTCGAGGGTTATATGGGAGGATCTTTCCATGGGGGAAGGGACATTGCTATGAAGTGGGCGCCGGATTTCCAATTATTATTAAAGAAAAAGATCAGAAATTAAATAAAAAAAAGTTTTTCAACTGAAAGTAAGGAGCAACATCAAAACTTAAAACGAACAGAAAATATTACCTATATGATTGGATTCACCCTCTAGTCAATACCTCGCCCTTTAAGCCAAAGATTTTTTAGTACTTTCATAAGAGCTATTTATTCTTGTTAACGGCCTTTGTGATTAATGGGTCAATTTTAAAGAATTGGAACAAAATTCGAACTTTAGCTTAAAGAGCAAGGTATTGACATTTTACGATGGCGACTCTTACATTGGCCTCAGAAGAGGGCCAAGAAGCCGGAGATGTTGACGAAGTAATCAACTACTGACTTGGTGCCAATTCATCAAAAGATGAGCAAGGCATCGCAGCCTACAAAGCCAAAGAACTGAAAGAACTCCTGGGCAACTCACCTAGGCTGAGCAGGGAAGAACAAGGTACAGAAACAGCCGAGTTCAAAGGACACTTCGGAACATCTATGAGGTAGGTAAAACAATGGCGCGATTAATTGTTTTACGTCCAAACTCTTAGGTAACGTGACATTTGTCGGCATATTATTTATACCCCTCCCCAAACTCAAAACCCAAGCTGGTTAATATTGATGAAGTGTTTAACTTTGGTGTTTCTACCAAAGAGAACTCAATATATGGTCCAAGATACTTCCACCGTAGCACCAAATCACCAAAAATGTTTTTTTTTCAAAATCTTGGGGGACCATCCGCTAAAATTTTGCACGAGTTGGGCTACCTTTTATAACTAGCAGGAAAAGAGGATGGAAATTTTAGTTTTAGTTTATTTTTTTTGTCTAAGCTGAAGACGCCTTGTTTGATACGGGCGAAATATTTGTTTTTGTTTTTCGTTTTCATTTACTGGCCATAGACCCGTTTGTCGTATTTATTTTTTTTTCTCTCTCATGGCTGGCCAGTTTGGCTAAAATTTATGCACACCGGGCAAGTGCCAATCTACCCCCCCCCCTCTAAAACCGCTTCTTGCTTAAGGGGGGTTTAGAGAGTACAGCATGACTGTTTTTATGTAGTTTTCGACCATGTTATTTTTAAACTTCACTTTTATGACAAGAACACAAATTCGGTCACGTTAAATTTTGAGTAATCGTTTTAGAATAGACAATTTACTTGTTCATACTATCATTTATAGTTGATTATAGTAATTATTTGTAATTTATGCTAGTTATAAATTTGAATATTGTTAACACCACTAGTCTGGAATCTACTGAGGCAGTAATAAAAATACTTAATTGAAAGTGACATATAGCACACTACTCAAGACAGAGAGTTCATCATATAGATAAGTGTGATGAATGGTCAAAGTGTCTGAAACCCTTCTAATAACAACACTCACAAAGAAATTCCTCAATTCAACTACTTAAGACTACACAATTAAGAGATTACCGTAGGTTTCATTACCGTAGTTTCAAATATCCTAATCTTAGTTTTATGATTTTTCTTTCTATTTGTTTTTAACTGGCTCAGTTGTTTTACTTTTTACAATCTTCCCTGTGTTCACTATCTTTCCTAACAAAACGCACTAGATGACTGAAGCTAAGTGATACTTTTCTAGTATGAAAAATTTGGAATGGAACTTTCTGGCTTAAAGTCAAGTTGAACGACTTGCTTTTGGGCATGGCAGATTGAAATCGCAAAATCAAAACGAGGGGACTTTTCAGTTCAAATTCAAGTCAAAAGTTGCTTAATGTCAATGTAAGAAAATATACCAATTGAATTTGAGGCTAATTTGGCTTAATTTTGGCTTATGTTTCAGTTACTGAAACATCCTAGTCTAGATAAAACAAATTGTCAGTATTTAATCTAAACAAAATTCCTTCTTTTTCAAAGTAGGATATCTTCAAATGCACTGCTAGAAAAAAAAACTTATTATTTAAAATTCTGGTCCGATAATTAAATTAAGTCTGCCAAAAGCTGGTCAATAAAACAAAATATTATTGGTTATGAGGTCATTAAGCTAATTACGAAACTATAATCAAAGGTAATTCTTTTTGTTGAATCCTTAACTGCGAAACTGAGGCCAACACAGCTACGCACGCTCCTCCTACATCCCAATCTATCCAAAGCCTCCCTTTTTACCCCCGTCCATGAAGTTCCCATTTCCTTTAAATCTTTGTTTATGACGTCCTCCTACCCCAGACGAGGACGACCTGCTTTCCGTTTAGACCTAGACGGATGGCCGAAAAGAACAATCTTCGGCAATCTGGCATCCTTCATCCGCACAACTGGCCCTAGCCACCTCAACCTTTCTTTCATTATAGCCCTAGATAGCGGTATTTAACCACATTTTTCGTATAGCCTATTGTATGAAATACGGTCAGTCAGCCGGGTATCCAGAACAATCCTTAAGCAATTTCTCTGGAAAACATCTAGAAATCTTCATCCGCTTTTCGGAGCGCCAATGCTTCAGAGCCATACTTGACCACTGTCATCACTGAAGCTTCTAATATGCTAATCTTGGTTTGCAGGCATATCTTCTATTCTTCCACACTTTTTTTTAACTGTGAAAAAACACCTTGAGCCTTGGCTATTTACTTTTGAGATCTTCACTGCTCCATCCATCTTTACTAATAATACTACCAAGGTAAGTAAAGCTGTCCACCTGATCAATCTTTTCATTACCCAACTTTGCCTTTTTATCTTCACTTATTCCTAGCCTTTGTGACTTAGTCTTCTTAACATTAATTTTCAAACCTATTTTAGCACCCTGAACTTGTAAAACCTCTAAAATTTCATTCATTTTGCTCACACATTCATCTAGGGTACTTAAATCATCAGCATAATCTAAGTCCAGGAGACTTTTTTCTCCCCATATGATTATGTTGTATGTCTCCCATCTGTTATGTTGTTTGTGTATGTTTTGTTTTAATGTCTTCTAATCTCTATTTAATCTTGTAATTTTTTTAGGGTCATCAAAGGCGGTGTCCCGTCAGGGTTCAACCAACGTATGAATTGAATACATCATTTTTGTACAGTAAGCCAAAGAATAAATAAAGTTTGGCCTTATTTTTAATTGTAAGTCAGTTCTAATTAATATACTCAGGGAATAGTAATAAGTTCCAATTGACTCCTTGATTATCCTTCAAGGTCTTAAGGCAGTCGAATGGGCCATATTTTTGGAGGGGGGGTCTTTAAGGTCAATGGTAGATTTGTAGCACTTGAGAAATGCTATCCCAGGGCATTTGTGACCTCTTTTATGCGTTAACTACCCTATATACCTTGTAAAGTTTTATTCCCAAAACTAAGACGATGTTACTAAGTAACTGTTGCTTCCACAACTCAAACAGATGCGGGTAGTGTGTTAAACATAATGAACAAATAGGAGGGTGGGCGTGGAAGGGGGACTAGTTGCCCTCCAATCACTTTCGACTATTAAAAAGGGCATTAAACAGGGTTACTTTGAACTAAAACTACCTTTTTTTCTCCCTTATTTCACAATAAATTTTGTAATGGTAACATAACAACCTAGAAACACATTGCCATATGTATTTCTGACCATTGAAGAAGGGTGGATGTTATGGATTTTTCCTATCCCTTCCCACATGCCCATAATTTTTTTGAAAATGGTGTTCAAAGTTACCCACACTTCGTCCAACTTTGAATGACGTTATTTTATTTTATGTACTGTTCATGTAGTTTCATAATTTGTTCAAAGTTAGCCATGCTTTTGGTAAGTTTTTGAACAACCACTTATTTACAGACTTTTTCCTCTAAGATTCAATGTACAAAAGGTCACTTATATTGAACAAAATTTAAAAAAAAATTACAGAAAATTAGACTAAAATCATGTCAAAAAACAGAACTTGCAGAAAAATCCCGGAAAAAAGCGGCCTAGAATTAGTGTTCTTTACAAAGTTTTTTGTATGACTTTGTAACTTCACGATGCCCTGTAATTTGGAAGGGGCCATGTACTTTTCGTACGAGTGGTCCAGCGAAAACATATCTTTCTTCAACAACACTGACATCACCTTTCTTGGGCCAGTTGTAACTAAAGTCAGCATTGCTCACACGTTCCATAAATTTGAACTTCACCATCTCTCATCTGGAAAGTTTTCTGTTTGCCCAATGTAGAAATCTTTCTCATAGAACACAGCATAGAAGTCAGACAGTTTAATTGCAAGACAGGAGTCCTCCTACAAGTAGAATTCTCACCACCCTCATTTTCCCTGTTCTAGCCTTCATCCCAACCAAGTTGACTGGAATCGTCACACACTTTTTCCGGCAAGTTTTTTGATGCGTCGTCAGATGAGCCGTCTAGCTTCAGGACTTCTCGTAACTTTTTCCCAGCTCCCTTTCCTTTATTCGGATTCATTTTAGCTTTGCCAGATTTTACTTCACTTGTCCTTGAGTTCTCAAGATCTTCATCTTCTCTGTCGCTCCATTCAGCTAGTGATTTTTTGGGAGCCTTGTTAAGCTTTTGTTCGCTTACGTGACACAGTACCAACAGTGACAAACCGCCTTCTTTCAAAGGAAGTTATGACAGAATCACCAACTGCATCACGGATTTCGTCATTTGATCGCCTATCCGGAAACTTTTCGATGCAACGCTTTCTTTCAAAGCATGCTGTGAACCCATTTTGAAGGTTTACATTGTCATCCTTCGCCAGCTCATCCCAGAGGAGCTTCAATATCTTCGGAAACACTGCCTTTCGGACTGAATTTTCGGCAGGGTTTTGCATCTTGTTATCTTCGAGGGTTCTTCTCCAGATTCGTTTAGTCAGCCCAAAGAATGAAGACTATTCTTTTCAATGGTCTATTTTATAAGATTTCAATAAAAACTTATATGGCCCCAGGGCATAACTTATAACCCTTGCCTTGAAAACTGTGGGGGGAGTGTACTGCTCAAAGGTATAATTTCCTGAACTTTAAACTGCGTGGAACAAAATGCATATCTATAAATATTGATTGGATATGTTTTGGGAAATGGTGGGCTTAGAAGGGGTTTTAGTTGCTCTCTAATCACTTTGAACTATTAAAAATGGCCCTAGCCCTTTTAATTTCCAATCAAATGAGCGTTTTTGAAGTTTCTACGACAAAACTTTCAATAAAAATCTTATATGTCCCAAGGGCATAACTTACAACCCTTGCCCTGAGGTTATGTGGGGAGGAGGGTGTCATTCTCAAAGACCTAATTTCTATAATTTTCAACTACGTTGAACAAAATGGCTATCTGAAAGTTTTGACTGGATGTTTTTGGAGGAATGGTGGGCGTTAGAAGGGGGTTAGTCACCCTCTAATCACTTTCGACTATTACAAAGGGCACTAGTCCTCTCAATTTCGGATTGAATGAGCCCCTTTTGAAGTTTTACGACAACTCTATCTATAAAAACCTTATACGCTCCTAGGGCAGAACTCACAACCCTTGCCCTTGGGGCTCTCAGGGGTTTGTCATCCTTAAATACATAATTTCCCGAAATTTCAACTACGTTGAACAAAATGGCTATCTCTAAACTCTGATTGGATGTTTTTGGGGAAATGGTGGCCGTAAGAGGGGGGTTAATTATCCTACTCACTTTCGACTATTGAAAAGGGTACTAGCTCTTTGAATTTCCAATCGATTGAGCCTGTTTTGAAGTTTCTACAACAACGCCTTCTATTAAAAACCTTTACGCCCCCAGTGCATAACTTAAAACCCTTGTCCTGAGAGCTGTGGGAGAGTGTCCTCCTAAAAAAAATACTTTCTATCTGGAAATCAACTACGCTGAACAGAATGGCAATCTCAAAATTTTGATTGGATGTTTTTTGGGAAATGATGGGCGTGAGGGGGGCAGTTGCCCTCCAATCATTTTCGACTGTGAAAAAGGGCACCATCCACTCCAATTTCCAATCGAATGAGTCCTTTTCGAAGTTTTTACGACAACTCCTTCGATACGAAGTGCCCGGGTGGAGAAAAAACACATTGTGCCCACATCGACTCCTTGATTATCCTTCAAGGTCTTAAGGCAGTCGAATGGGCCATTTTGGGGGGGTCCTTAAAATCAATGGTAGATTTTTAGCACATGAGAAATGCTATCCCAGGGCATTTGTGACCCCTTTTATGCGTTAACTACCCAATATACCTGGTAAATTTGTATTCCCAAAACTAAGACGATGTTACTAAGTAACTGTTATTTCCACAACTTAAAAAGATGCGGGTAGTGTGTTAAACATAATGGACAAATAGGAGGATGGGCGTGGAAGGGGGACTAGTTGCCCTCCAATCACTTTCGACTATTAAAAAGGGCATTAAACGGGGTTACTTTGAACTAAAACTACCTTTTTTTCTCCTTTATTTCGTAATAAATTTTGTAATGGTAACATAACAACCTAGAAACAGATTTCCATATGTATTTCTGACCATTGAAGAGGGTGGACGTTACGGATTATCCTATCCCTTTCCACATAGCCATATTTTTTTTTTTGAAAATGGATTTTAAAGTTACCCACACTTCGTTCAGCTTTGAACGACGTTATTTTATTTTATATACTGTTCATGTAGTTTCCTAATTTGTTCAAAGTTGGCCATGTTTTCGGTAAGTTTGAACAACCACTTATTTGCAGACTTTTTCCTCTAAGACTTAATGTAAAGAAAGGTTACTTATATTGAAATCCCGGAAAACCGGGGGCTAGAATTTGTGTTCTTTGCAAAGTTTTTTTGTATGACTTTGTAACTTCACGGTGCCCTGTAATTTGGAAGGGGCCATGTCCTTTTCGAACGAGTGGTTCAGCGAAAACATATCTTTCTTCCACAACACTGACATCACCTTTCTTGGGCCAGTTGTAACTGAAGTCAGCATTGCTCACACGTTCCATAAATTTGAACTTCACCATCCCTCATCTGGAAAGTTTTCTGTTTGCCCAATGTAGAAATCTTTCTCATAGAACACAGCATAGAAGTCAGACAGTTTAATTGCAAGACCTGAGTCCTTCTTACAAGTAGAATTGTCACCACCCTCATTTTCACTGTTCTAGCCTTCATCCCAACCAAGTTCACTGGAATCGTCGCACACTTTTTCCGGCAAGTTTTCTGATGCGTCGTCAAATGAGCAGTCTAGCTTCAGGACTTCTCGTAACTTTTTCCCAGCTCCCTTTCCTTTATTCGGATTCATTTTAGCTTTGCCAGATTTCACTTCACTCGTCCTTAAATCCTCAAGATCTTCATCTTCTCTGTCACTCCATTCAGCTAGTGATTTTCTGGGAGCCTTGTTAAGCTTTGTTCGCTTACGCGACACAGTACCAACAGTGACTAACCGCCTTCTTTCAAAGGAAGTTATGAAAGAATCACCGACTGCCTCACGGATTTCGTCATTTGATCGCCTATCGGGAATCTTTTTGATGCAACGCTTTCTGTCAAAGCATGCTCTGAACCCATTTTGAAGGTTTACATTGTCATCCTTTGCCAGCTCATCCCAGAGGAGCTTCAATATCTTCGGAAACACTGCCTTTCGGACTGAATTTTCGGCAGGGTTTTGCATCTTGTTATCTTTGAGGGTTCTTCTCCAGATTCGTTTAGTCAGCCCAAAGAATGAAGACTATTCTTTTCAATGGTCTATTTTATAAGATTTCAATAAAAACTTATATTGCCCCAGTTCATAACTTATAACCCTTGCCTTGAAGACTGTGGGGGGAGTGTCCTGCTCAAAGGTATAATTTCCTGAACTTTAAACTGCGTGGAACAAAATGCATATCTAGAAATTTTGGTTGGATATGTTTTGGGAAATGGTGGGCGTGGAAGGGGTGTTAGTTGCTCTCTAATCACTTTCAACTATTAAAAATGGCCCTAGCCCTTTTAATTTCCAATCAAATGAGCCCTTTTGAAGTTTCTACGACAAAAATTTCAATAAGACTCTTACATGTCTTCAGGGCATAACTTACAACCCTTGCCCTGAGTGCTGAGGGGGAGGGTGTCATTCTCAAAGACCTAATTTCCAGAACTTTCTACTACGTTGAACAAAATGGCTATCTGAAAGTTTTGACTGGATGTTTTTGGAGGAATAGTGGGAGTGAGAAGGGGGTTAGTTACCCTCTAATCACTCTCGACTATTACAAAGGGCACTATCCCTCTCAATTTCGAATTGAATGGGCCCGTTTTGAAGTTTTACGACAACTCTATCTATAAAACCTTATACGCCCCCAGGGCAGAACTTACAACCCTTGGCCTTGGGGCTCTGGGGGGTTCGTCATCCTTAAATACATAATTTCCAGAAATTTCAACTACGTTGAACAAAATGGCTATCTCTAAACGTTGATTGGATGTTTTTGGGGAAATGGTGGGCGTAAGAGGGGGGTTAATTACCCCACTCAATTTCGACTATTAAAAAGGGCAATTTCAATTTCCAATCAAATGAGCCCTTTTTGAAATTTCTATAACAACTTTCTATATAAACTTTATATGCCCCTAGGCCATAAATTACAACCCTTGCACTGAGGGCTCTGAGGGGTCATCATCCTAAAAGACCTTATTTCAAGAAATTTCAACTACGTTGAACAAAATTGATATATCAAAATTTTGATTGGATGTGTTTGGGAAAATGGTGGGCGTGAGAGGGGCTTTAGTCGCTCTCCAATCACTTTCAACTATTAAAAAGGCACTAGCCCTATCAATTTCCAATTTAATGTGCCCTTTTGAAGTTTCTACACTTTCAATAAAAACCTTATACGCCCCCACGGCATAACTTAAAACCCTTACCCTGGGGGCTGTGGGAAGGGGGAGGGGTTGTCATCCTTAAAGACCTAGTTTCCGAAACTTTGAACTACGTTGAATAAAACGGTTATCTAAAATATTGATTGGATGTGTTTGGAGAAAGGATGGTCGTGAAAGGGGGGTTAGTTACCTTCAAATCACTTTCGACTATTAAAAAGGCCACTAGCCCTTTGAATTTTCAATCGAATGAGCCCTTTTTCAAGTTTCTACGACAAATATTTCAAAAAAAACCTTATATGCCTCCAGGACATAACTTATAACCCTCGCCCTGATTAAAAAATATTTATGTGAATCTGTGATGATCACGATCATCACAGGATGCATGTTTTTTTTGTTTTTTTTTCAGGGGTAATCGTTCCGACCCAGTGGTCCTAGAACATCAAGAGAGAGCCCATTTGAACGGAAAATAAAAGTTATAGTGCCCTTTTCAGTGGCCAAAAATGCTGGAGGCAACTTGGGCCCCCTCCCAAGCCCCTTTTTTTCCAAATTTCGTCTGATCAAAATTTTGAGATAGCCATTCTGTTCAGCATAGTTGAAAAACCCAAAAAATATATCTTTGAAGGTAACAAATTCCCCCTAGAGCCCTTATGGAAAGGTCTTAAGGTTTTAAATTTCCCAATTGTATACGTATAGTATTTGTTATTGGGAACTATACATGCATTTTTTTTTGGTGGTGGGGGGGGGGTGAAGTTTCTGCTGGGATTTTTCTTCCGCAAGGAAGATTTTCCATGGGGAGGTAAATTTCAAGGGAGGAAACTTTTCACGGGAAATTTTACACTGGGGGAATCTGCCAAAATTCCAATACGAAATTCTTTTTATGTGTGTTGCTGTCATTTTGCCGACTCACTTTTACGCGTGGACATGTTAAAGGTAATAGTGTGGGGTAAATTATCACCAAGATTGAATTATCTGTGGAATTGGAGGATTGGAATTGGAATGTGGATTGGAATTGGAATTTAGAATTGGAAAAGAATGGGATGTGGGAATTGGGATTGGAATATGGAATTGGAAAAGAATTGGAGGACTAGTTGCCCTTCAATCACTTTCGACTATTAAAAAGGGCACTAGCCCTTTGAATTTCAAGTCGAATGAACTTTTATTGAAGTTTCTACGACAACACCTTCTTTAAAAACCTTGTATATCCCCAGGGCATAACTTAAAACCCTTGCCCTGAGGGAAGTGGGGGAGTGTCCTCCTCAAAAACATATTTTCTATGTTGAAATCAACTACGCTGAACAAAATGGCTATCTCAAAATTTTGATTGGATGTGTTTGGGAGAATGATGGGAGTGGGGGGGCTAGTTGCCCTCCAATCACTTTCGACTATTAAAAAGAGTACTAGTCCTTTGAATTTCCAATCGAATGAGCCTGTTTTGCAGTTTCTACGACAACGCCTTCATTAAAAACCTTAAATGCTCCCAGGGCATAACATAAAACCATGGCCCTGAGGGTTCTGAGGGAGTGTCCTCCTCAAAAACATTTTTCTATCTGGAAATCAACTACGCTGAAGAAAATGGCTATCTCAAAATTTTTATTGGATGTGTTTGGGGGAATGATGGGCGGGGGGGGGCTAGTTGCCCTCCAATCACTTTCGACTATTAAAAAGGGTACTAGCCCCTTGAATTTCCCATCGAATGATCCTTTTTTGAAGTTTCTACGACAACGCCTTCTATAAAAACCTTATATGCCCCCAGGGCATAACTTAAAACCCTTGCCCTGAGGGTTGTGGGGCAGTGTCTTCTTCAAAAACAATTTTTTATCTTGAAATCAATACGCTGAACAAAATGGCTATTTCAAAATTTTGATTGGACGTGTGAGGGAATGATGGGCATGGGTGGGGGGGGGGCTAGTTGCCCTCCAATACTTTTTAACTATTGAAAAAAGTTACAAGCCCTTTAAATTTCCAATCCAATCAGCCTGTTTTGAGGTTTCTACGACAAAGCCTTCTATAAAAACCTTATATGCCCCCAGGGCATAACTTAAAACTCTTGCGTTGAGGGTTGTGGGGGAGTGTCCTCCTCAAAACATATTTTCTACTTGGAAATCAACTGCGCTGAACAAAAAGGCTATCTCAAAATATTGATTGGATGTGTTTGGGGGAATGATGGGGGTGGGGGGGGCTAGTTGCCCTCCAATCACTCTCGACTATTAAAAAGGGTACTAGCCCTTTGAATTTCCAATCGAATGAGCCTGTTTTTAAGTTTCTATGGCAACACTTTCTATAAAAACCTTATATGCCCCAAGGGCATAACTTAAAACCCTTGCCCTGAGGGTTGTGGGGGAGTGTCCTCCTAAAAAACATATTTTCTATCTGGAAATCAACGACGCTGAACAAAATGACTATCTCAAAATTTTGATTGGATGTGTTTGGGGGAGTGATGGGCGTGGGGGGGGGCTAGTTGCCCTCCAATCACTTTTGACTATTAAAAAGGGTACTAGCTCTTTGAATTTCCAATCGATTGAGCCTGTTTTGAAGTTTCTATGACAACGCCTTCTATAAAAAACCTTTATGCCCCCAGGGCTTAACTTAAAACCCTCGCCCTGAGGGTTGTGTGGGAGTGTCCTCCTAAAAAACATATTTTCTATCTGGAAATCATGTTTCTACGACAGCTCCTTCGATACGAAGTGCCCGGGTGGAGAAAAAACACATTGTGCCCACATCAATCTTTACTTAGGCAGCTCTAGCGCGCTGGCTATGATTCTCGCAGGATGGTTAATGTGCCATATTTTCTAAAGAGCTACGAAGAACTAGTAATCAAACATATGTAAGTACCAGTTGATTCATTTTGTAGTATGAACCTTTTAAAGACCTTAGACTCATTATAGGTTTGTGCGCTTTTAGGGGGCTTAGATCCGAATTCCCATACTTCTCTTAGGAAGTTGTTCAGACGAATTAAATAGATTTAGACTGATAAACAAAGCAACACGGGCAACGGAGGAGAGGGCAAATACACATTTTGTGGTAAAGTTTATTTAATGGTTTTTATTTCTTTTTTAATTCTATTCACATAGAGACTTTCAAATTAAAACACACTGAATTTGCCTTATGAAGAAGCATGTGACTTATGACCCTTCAATTTTTATCTTACTTGGTCCCTAGTATAAAAAATGTTTAGAAATGTACGATAAATCAAGGAAGATACAATTTTTTTTGTCACATGGAAACGGGCAGGGGATTGTTGGCCCCTCAACAAATAGCGCAGTTTCTAGGTGTACAACTATAACTCATTCTATTCTGTAGCGTGAATCTTAAGAAAACTCGTCATTGATCTATGACCTTCTACTTAGTCACTGGATGATCCGGGGATACCTCCCCCCAAGATTATTTCTGGTGCCAATTTGGTCAATATTGGCACCCTTGTTACATCCCCCTCCAATATTTTGCTCTAGATCCGCCCCTGTACTTAGTGATATTTCTGCAAACAGAAACCCCACTATTGTACGGGCAAATGAAATACTTAATCACAATTTATGCAATGTAGTTTTTTTCTTTTGCTTTATAAGGCCAAAGCAATCGAGAAATAGGGATTACAGGAACGGATTTCTTTACTCGTGGAAGAAATAGAAAGATCCAGGCTTGATCCTTTTGTGTAAGAAAACTTTCTTTATATTTGCAGGAAAGTCATTGTCGCCGTCTGTGGTAAAAATTCACACCTCCTTACCTCTCCTTCCGACTTTTGAATATATTTATATCCTCGAAAGCAGGAGCTCAAATGTTTTCCGCCATCTGACACTACCTATGAGTTCTATGAAATTCACGTTTACTTCTAGTTGGAAATTTTCTTAGAAGCGAAATGAACAAAAGCCACAGTTTTAGATCCCCTAGATGTTTGGCTGGACTTTCTTGGATGGTAAGGCTAGTTCAGTTGTTTCTCCCCTTAAGATATTCCCAGATAGTTTTGCTCCTGAGTTCTGGTCGTGCAAGCGTTGTACCAAAAATTGATCAAGTGCTCGACGTAGACTGTATGATTTACTTTATGGCTGTTGTGCGATATGTTTGAATGCTTCTTTTATGCTGTATATTTAACTTTTCTAATTCTGTAGTTTTCAAAGTTTCGTCTGTCTATCATTTAGACTCAGGTGTAAAAATTTGACTTGCTGAGCTGGTATCTTTTAAAGTTTGTTTGTTATATAGTACACTACACGGAATAGCTAGCAGTTCCTCTTAGGAATAGCCATAATATAAATTTCCGTTGAATATCTCAACGGAATAGCTTGAATATCTGAGCGATTTTTTTAAGAACGAAAACAATGAAATTGTTTCAAGGTTACTAGTATTTCGGGGTACTCGTAATTAGTGGTATAGATTTCTATAGACTGCGTGATCATTGTTGAAAGTTTTTGCAAAATGTATTTTTTAAGAGCAAAAATACTCGTTTTTTTTAAATTTTGAACATTAGCACCCCTTGATCGAACGTATAAAGTTCATATTCGTAATTAGCGCTATCGATTACCTCATGTTTTATAGTCAAACCTTCTGCTGCTTACTGATCACCTAATCGTCACTTTTCTGACGAGTGGTTCCCTGACTATATATAGTATAACAGATAGACATTAAAGTGATTAGCGCTATGTACAATAATACTGTGTAGTTATAGTAGGAAATGAGGGTAGCAGCTGGTTTCATATTAAGTCAGGAGCTAAGCAGGGTTGTGGTCTATCACATTTAAATGGATTATTGTGATAGACTTTGTCTCAAGGAGCACAGAAAAGGTAATGGGAGAGCACAGAATTAAACGGGAAAGAAAGACTTTCCTGGATTTAGATTTTCTGACGATTTAAGAGCATTAGATGAAAGTTTGACAAAAATGAATGAACTTTTCGAGGTTTTGCAAATTCAGGGCGCTAGAATAGGTTTGAAAGTTAATATTAAGAAAAGTAAATCTCTAAGGCTAGGAATAAATGAAGATGAAAAGGTGATGTTTGGTAGCGAAAAGATAGATCAGGTAGGCAGCTTTACTTAACTTGATAATATTATTAGTAAAGATGGTGGGAGCAGTGAAGATGCTAAAAGTACAACAGCCAAGGCTCAGAGTGCTTATTTACATTTGAAAGAAGTAAAAAGAAAATAGGAAGATAAGTCTGCAAACCAAGATTGAAATATTAGAAGCTGCAGCGATGACCAGGGGCGTCCTGAGGGGGGTGGGGGCACTCCGCCTCGTAAGTTTTTTAGCATTCAGTAGAGTTTTCACTGAATATGAAAATTTGGCAGAAATGTTGCAAAATTCCTGATTTCTGCAGAAAATTAAACATAAATTAGGTTGCGATTTGGTAAAATATACGAAGTTCATTCCTTTAATGAAAAGAGGCTTGGAACACTCCTGGTGATGACAGAGGTTAATTATGGTTCTGAAGCATAGGCGCTCCGAGAAACGTAGGAAGATTTGCTAGATATTTTCCAGAGAAGTTTACAACAGATTGTTTAAAGTACCCAGCTGACTGACTGTATTTCAAAAAATAAGCTGTATGAAAAGTGTGGTTCAATCCCACTTTCTAGAGCTATAATGGGAGGATGGTTGAAATGGCAAGGGCACATTCTGCGGATGAAGAACGACAGATTGCCAAAGACTGTTCCTTTCAGCCAACCGCCACAGGCTAAATGGAAAGCAGGTCGCCCAATGCTGGGTGGAAAGATGTCATAAAGAGACAATTAAGGAAAATGGCAACTTCCTGGAAGGTAGTAAAGAGGGAGACTTTGAATAGATTGGATTGCTTGCTGTGATGAGTTGCTAGTAGTAGTAGTGGTAGCTTACCGCTTAACTTCTAATTTTCGAGAAAAAATTGTAAAGATACCAAAGGTAGACAAGCACATATCTTTAAAAGACTAGGGCCCCCACATTTGTCATCATATGTTTAAATATGGTCTCTGTTTTGATAAGCAATTGAAAGAAAAAATAATATTTGTGATTTATAGAATAAAGATGATGTTTTTCAAATCCTGTGACCTATTTGCAATGCAATATTTTGATTTGCAAATCATTTTTGGTTTCATTGTGTAAAGACAGTGAGCCAAGTGCCTGCCTTAACTCTTAAGAAGCATTTGCCTTAATTCCATGTTTCAGATTTAGTGACAGCTTGAGAAGTTGTTTCAGATAAGTATTTTCTGTTGAATTTTGTAGATTTTGGAAGAGATTTTTCGTTAGTAACCTAACACATACCCTGGACTTGTTCAGTTTCACTTCCTGATTTAACTGAATTTATTATGTCCAGCAAGGCAAAGCATAAACACATAAGCCCAGTTAAAGGCCATGATAGGTATGCTGCCTGTTCTACAGAATTGGGTGAGGGGTCCACTGCCATAAATTAGAAATTAGAGGTCATCACCTGAAACTTATCAAGCAGTCTACAATAGCTAGAGTCTGCACTCAATTTTTTTCCTCACAAATTGTCAACAGTTAATAAATGCTTTTTCTCATCTTTAAAACTCTTACTAGAACAAACTATCTAATGAAATGATTACTGCAGAATCCTTTGATGTTTTCAAACAAAGGCTAGATACTGAGTGGTCCTCCAGCAAGTGTAAACTCAATTGGGATGCTACTGATCCTGGAACAGCACCTGGTCACTACAGATTTTTGTATACAACTTAAGTCATCATTCTGGAGCTCTACAAGGAGAAGTCCTTAGATTGCTCCTAGCCGCAGTTTAAGGTAATAAAAGTGACAATTTTAGAATCAGAAGACAATCATCTTGCTGGTAATATGCGGATAAAACTGTGATACAGTACTGAAAGGATCATCAGAAACTAAAACATCAAAAAATATAACTAAAACTGAAAGGAGTATATACATCAAAATAGGATAATTGGTATTTTCAAAAAGGGTCAATAAACTCATAGTTTTAAATGTTTGATCTTAATAATAACCATATTGAGGCATAGCTTAGATTTTTAGCTATTAATTGATATATAAAACTCTTCTCAATTCCTATTATAAAATCTGAGGCAATTTTGCTCAATCAGATACTGGTTTTTACCTTACTCTTTGTTTTAGAACCCATTTATGTCTTTTTGGTCAATAAACCTACAATTAGGACTATTGAGAAGGAAACGTGTTAAGAAAACAATTCTTACTTAATGACATGCAGAAAAATTATGGTTAACAAATTTTGAAAGATTTCCACTGTTCCTCCCCCTCCTTGCTAATGTTCAAGTATATAGCCCAAATAATATATTTTCCATGTGTTTTTCTGTTTCTGATTTTTTCAGCATTCTTTCAGTTTATGAATACACAGATTGAAACAATAGTGAAACATTCGAAATATATAATTTGGGCTATATTTGCACAGTAAGGGGGGGGGGGGCTATATGTAAAATATAGTGGAATTGCTTAAAAAATTTTTTAACTACATTTTTCTTCATATTATTAAATAAAATTTGTATTGTTAACATGTTTCCTTCTCAATAGCCTTATTCTAGTTCTATAGGCTACCTTGTGTTTGTCATCTGAATTGAGACTGATATCTCTGGGATGTTTTGGTAGTATTATAGTCTTTAGGTGCTTCTTCCTTCAACCCAACACCCTAGCCATGGTTTAACTCAGTCCCATGGCTTCTCAAGGAAACCCAAGTTGTTCTCAGTTCTCCCTTGTGTAGACCCTTTGAGCTGTCCCTACAAAAGACAGAACTACTGTCAGATTGGAAAATATCCTATATAACACCAATCCACAAAAAAGGCCCCAAAGATCATGCAGAAAGTTACCATCATATCAGCATCACTTCTGCAGTTGTAAAGGTTCTTGAGAGATTTGTCAACAGAGCTCTAATTCAGCAGCACTTGGAAATTAACAACATTCTCACTTCCACTCAACATGACTTTAGATCTTTGAGATCTGTTGATACAAATCTAATACACAAATACAAGTATGTTACATCATTGTTAGATAATGATTTGCCTGTCAACATGGGGCTCCTGGATCTCTCAAAAACATTTGACAGGGTTTGCCATAAAGTCCTCATCACCAAACTAAAAGCAGCAGCTGTTGATGATGCTATTGTACAGTGGATACAGAGTTTCCTTTCAGAAAGAACGCAAGTTGTAAGAGTTCACAACTCTCAATGTGTCCTTCATTTCTCCCTGTCTACAACTGTTTTAAGGAGCATTCCCCAGGGGACCATTCTTGGGCCAAGTCTCTTCTCTCAAACCTCCTCACTCTTTATGCTGATGATTCAAAACTTGTTGGTAAAGCAGCCACAACGTCTGACCTGCAATCTATCCAAAAGGACCTTGATATTCTTGGGACTTGGGCTGATACATGGCTCCTCTCTTTTAATGCTGACAAATGCCATGTAATCCACTTTGGTAATCAAAATACACATCAGCAGTACCATCCCCAAGGTAACCCCCTTTTTGCAGTCCCTGAAGAAAGAGACCTTGGAGTCATTGTTGATCATCAACTTAAGTTTAGCACCCTTGCAAACTCTGTATTGTTGTCTGCCCTCCAATCTCTCGGATTGATCAAAAGAACTATCTCTAGCAGACTCCCAAGTGTGTTAATGAAGCTCTACAAGGCACTAGTTTTCCTGTGTCTATTGGTTGGAATGTCCCCGGTGTCACACTATATCTTGGACAAAGAAATACTAGATATGAAGGACAAAGAAATACTAGAAAGAGTTCAATGAAGAGCAACCAAAATGGTAGAAGGCCTCAAACAAATGCCATATAAAGAGCGTTTACATAACTTGAAGCTTCCTACTCTTGCATACCTGAGGAAATGTGATGACATGATTTCTTTACTATTGGCTATTTTTTGTGTGTCCAGGCCTCAAACAGACTTGAATCTTATGGTTGCAGTAATAGCTGCAACCTAGCACAAAGAAAACTTTGGTCCATAGTAGCCAAAACCTCAAAAGCATGTTTGAAAAAAAAAACTGTCTTGTTAGGAAAAAATTGCCATTGACCCTGACTCAGGAATGATAGCTATTATTCAAATTCATCTTATAGTAATATGTTATTATAGAAATAAATTTATGGTAATTTTCAAAAAGATTTGGAAATAGTTCTTTTTTGTTTCTCTGGTACTAATAGTGCACTAGAACATCATAAAGAGTGTTTAAGGTCATACAGAAGCTAATACCGGTAGTTACATTTATGTACTTATTATAATTTTGTCATGACAATTGATAGCACCATTATAAAATGCTTTATGACACCAACATGCAATTTGATTGTCATTTCTGGAGTATAAAGGCTTGAAACTGTAAAAGGTCTACTACTGAAATTTCAATTATTGAAAACCCTTTAACTGGTGTTTAAAATTCTCCTCTAATATCCCCCTACCTAATTTGCTTTGCAAAACGAAAAAAAATTAATATCAAGTTTTAAAAATTTATCAAACAGTTCATGGTAACAAACTGTAAGTAAGGAGCAATCCGGCTCAATAGTAACCAAAACTCTAAAAAATGGAATTTTGATAATAATAGACATGTCAAAAGAATTGGATTTTATGCTGATTTCAAATATATAAGTTTCATCAAATTCAGTCTAACCCATCAAAAGTTACAAGCCTGAAAAAATTTGCCTTATTTTCAAAAAAGGGGGAAACAACCCCTAAAAGTGATAGAATTTTAATGAAAATTAAACCATCAAATTCAGCATAACAGAGAACCCCACTGTAAATGTTTCAAGCTCCTATCTACAAAAATGTGGAATTTTGTATTTTATTGCCAGAAGAAAGATCACAGATGCATGTTTATTTTTTTTCTTTTTCTTGTTTTTTTCTTTTCCAGAGGTGGTCGTATCGATCCAGTAGTCCTAGAATATCGTGAGATGGCTCGTCTGAACGGAAATGAAAAGTTCTAGCGCCCTTTTTAAGTGACCAAAAAATTGGAGGGTAACTTGTCCCCCTCCCACGCTCATTTTTTTCCCAAAGTCACCCAATCAAAATTTTTAGATAGCCATTTTGTTCAGCATAGTCGAAAATCTAATAAATATGTCTTTGAGGATGACTTATTCCCCTTACAGTTCCCGGGGGAAGGGCTGCAAGTTATGAACTTTGCCCATTGTTTACATATAGTATTGGCTATTGGGAAGTATACAGGCGTTTTCAGGAGGGATTTTTTCTGGTTGGAGGGGGGAGGCTCGGAGGAGGGGGTTACGTGGGAGAATGTTTCCTTGGGGGAAGGGACATTTCTATGAAGGGGGCGCCGGATTTCCCAGCATTATTTAAAAAATGATCAGAAATTAAATTAAAAAAAACAGTTTTATCAACTGAAATTAAAGAGGCAACATTAAAACTTAAAACGAACAGAAATTATTACGTATATGAGGTGGTTCGCCCCATAGTCAATACCTTGCTCTTTACGCTAAAGTTTGCGTTAGTGCTTTCAAAAGAGCTATCTATTCTAATTAACAACCTTTGTGATTCAAACAAAATTTGAACTTTAGCGTAAAGAGCGAGATATTGACCAGGCGGTGAACCTCCTCATATACGTAATAATTTTTGTTCGTTTTAAGTTTTAATGTTTCTCATTACTTTCAGTCGAAAAAAAATTGTTTTTTTTTTTATTTAATTCAGATATAAAGCTGATAGGTTAATGCTAGATGGATGTTATTTATTTTCGCCTCAACACTATAATTAATACAAAGCAGATTCTTTTCTTTTTCTTTCTTTTCTTTTCTAGCATTAGCAAGTCACTGGAACATTGTAGAGACACTAAAATGAATAATAATCCGGGTTTTTGTGGAATTAGGGGTTTACTTCCCCCACTACATAAAGACATACATCAACTGGTCACTGGTTTTACTGTTATATAGCACACTTCACCCAAAAGTTTCAAATACAAAAAGTGAATGATTTGTTATTCAAAACTGCTTCTAGGTAGGATAATCACCACTGTTGCAATTTTATTTTAGAACTGAGAAAAGGGAGAGGGTTAGGATTCTTTAAATAGAACATGAATTGTATCATTAAGACAGCTTAGCCCATAAAATAAGAAATGCTGACAAAATAATTAAGAAATAGATAACTACAATTTCATACAAGTTAAATTTCTATCAGGTGCAATAAAACATAGTCATGCGTCATTGTTTTAATTAGTGTTTATATAAATGAAGTTTGAGCTGTATCATCAAGGGTTGAGTTGAATTGGGGGAGGGGGTTAATCTAGAAGAGACTGAATTAAATGCTGTTTAGTTGAATGGAGAGTGATCCGCTTGGATTGAGTTAAAGATAAATATGGTTGAATTAAATAGAGTTGAGTCTCAATGGAACCATTCATAATGGCCTGTTGTGTAATTTAGCCAGCTCTTCAATAATATTTGAGCAACAAGTTTGAAAGTATACTAGCTCTTATAATATATTATAACATAGATTATCAAAATCAAAAAGTGAATATTATGAAATGTGCTGTTTGCATAATGTATAATGTCAATATTTTTAATCCAAACTAGGGAAAGTTTAATTGCCGTGTTGGAGACACATCTAGTCTACGGTGCTGGCAGAATTAGCATCTTCTTAGCCAAAGTTAGCATCTTCTTTATCCAGGGGGTTGGGGTTTGAACCCTCCCACAAATTTTTGTCTCACCTATAAAACGTAACAAAATGTTACAGCCTTGGCTGCAGTACATCTGCTCTATCCCATTGCATGAGCCATGGTTTTGTCATCCAATCCTTGTTGAGATTTGCTTGGAAATAGTCAGGTGTCTATGAACTCACACACATCTCACTTTTGATGATTCTACAGACTTTTGATGTAGTTAAAGAAAAAAAAAATGGCACTGTGTTTTTGTGAAACAGCTTTGCTTTGTGACCTCTTGTTCTTAATGACTTTGCAGGCTGAAATAGTTCTTTGCAGTTGGACTTGATAGATTGTAGGTCATTATCATGTTTCCTATTTGTCAATAGTACCTAAAGTTGGCAAGTTAGGCTTTATTGATGGAATCCATACTTTTTACCTTTAAACTTTTACGTCATTTGTTGTCCTTCTTTGGGCAGATTTGAGAACCATTTGGTCCATTTTCTTAATTGTTGTAGTATTGCACATTCCAGACTCTAATCCCAGTCTAACTAGTTTCTTGTTAAATTTATTTATAATTACAGAAGGTCTATTTATAATTTTGTATTTGATGATACCAAAGATTTAGTTTGTCTTTGGTACTGGAACTTGGTTTTAGTGGTTGAATATAAGGTCTTCATATACAATGGCCTGAAGATCTCTTTCCAAGGTAGTCTTGGGAAATGGCTGTCTGACTTCAGACTTTTTGGCAATAAGTATTGCAGTTGTAGGTTGTTTCTTCAATCGTAGAGAACTTTACTTTTCAATATTAAACTTGAGTCTCTTTATCTTGGTCCATTCATCAATGTTGAGATCTGACACTATTGAGCCCACACCTTCCTCAGTGTCAACAGAGCCATTGTACAGACATGGAGAAACATATTTTGAAGTGACCATGGGTAAGGAGCTTAGTGTTGTTGAGGTCTGACAGTATTGGTTCACAACTTCATAGTTGTCAACAGGACCATTGTACAGACTTGGGTTGACAATGTACAGACTAGGTTTATATTTAACGTATTTTGAATGGATGTTACTGTGTATTTTGAAAAGTGTGGACCCCAAAGCAGTTCCTTAGACCACCCACTTAAGACCTCTGCTATTTTGGGAAAGCAGGACATACAACCATCACCATAAAATCTCACCCACTACTTTCTTCCATTCAAGTAGAGCATAATCCATTCCACCACACCCTCTTTAATTTCCATTGTCTTCAGTTTCATATGAAGTGATTTTTGGCAGACTTTATTAAATCTTTGAAAAAAGTCTTTAAGGACTATATATATGAGTAGACTATGGGTAAGGAGCTTAGTTATGTAATTGTGTGAGTTTACAAGATTTGTTTTGACTGACCTGCCTGGCCAGAATCCATGTTTTTGTTCTGACAGAAGGTTGTTTTGAACAAATGTTTGAGATTTGTGGCAATTATAATAGTAAGATTTTTCCTACTGCAGAGATGCTGCTGATTGGCTGATAATTGCAAGATTTGCTTTAGTCTCCACCTTTTTTTTTATTGAGGAGATATGGGCAGCTTTCCAGTCTATTGGTATGACTTCAATTTCAATTGATTTTTTGCATTGAATTAATAAAGAATTAATATAACATTTTCAGCATAAAAATATGTAAAAATTACTGATATTATCAATCTTATTGACACTATAAAGTCTTATTAAAGAAGGACTTTTGACAATAGCCGACTATCAGGGTGGAGGCCACTTTTTTGGAGAAGGTGGATCTATTACAGCTTGTTTAGAAAAGTTTCCAGCTTCAGTAATGACATCTTAGGCGTACATCTGAAACATCAGGCATTCAGAATTAGCTTTCCTCATCTCAAAGGTTTACTAACATTTAGAACATTCCTTCATACAGAAAAAGGGGATTTCCCTACGTTGATCTGAGGAATACCCATTGCTCTCCATAAATGTGGACTGGGTGCATTAACGTTTAATTAGTTTGGTTATGTTTATTTTTCTTCTTTTTACAGGATGTCTGTAGTTGCATAACTTGTATTAAAGTCAATTACTTCAGCTATTGAAACCACATTAAATCCCTTGGCATCGCAATCCGATCGACATGATGCATATTTATTTATTGAGGAATTTAAGGTAAAATTTGGAAATTTTTGTTTCGAAAAATATGCAAATTAAAAGTTGTGGTCATCCTAAAAAAAAGTGAACATCTACTCACATGTTCAGCCTGAATAATTTTTGTTTAGCCCCCTAAAAGTCCCTCCCCCTCCCATGTGGAACAAGTCAGCCAAATTTTGAAGTATAATCCTGGTCCCTATAATAATACCACCAACTTACTGTATTAGTTATTATTATATATATTATTATTATATGTATATTATTATATATATTATATATATATATATATTATTATTATATATATATTATTATTATATATATATTATTTTTATATATATATTATTATTATGTATATATATTATTATTATATATATATTATTATTATATATATATTATTATTATATATATATTATTATATATTATATATATATATATATATATATATATATATATATAATATATATATATATATATATATATATATATATATATATATATATATATATATATAATTGAAATATAATTGACAGAGAAATATAATTGACTGCCTTTAAATGAGAAATAATTTGCCGGTTATTAGATTCATCTACTACGAATTGTGTTAATTCAGTATCGGGAATTTATTTTCACCGTAACAGGTTTTTATAAATATGTGCAATATTAGTGCCTTTGCCCTAAGTAAGTGACATGGTCAGGTTTAATTAGAAATGTCACTCTCCATTGAAGGACGGAGGGAGTGATTGATTTTAAAGAATTTTCCGCATCTCTCATGATCTCATCAAGAAACATAGAATCTTATAGTCTATGTCATAAGAGCTATTTAATAGAAAATACTTCATCCTATTTATTTGTAAGACATACAGAAAATGACACATGTTGTCGTTTTCTCTGTGAACTCGAAAAGGTCAAAGAAGCTATTTTTCTATGTTACAATATTACAATTAAGAAAATTTGTGGAGAAATTTTCTACCTTGATGTTTAAACCATTAAAAATTTAGTTTCTGTTCGCGTTGTCTTTATTAACCTTTTGTATTTTACGTGTCACTTTGCCAAGAAACAACTGATTTCTTTTTCATGATTGCGTTAAAATTCAGGCTCTCTAAAAAAATATAATAAGAATTGAAGTTTGCAAAACCCAAGAGTTTTGTCATTCAATGGGGCGTGGTAAACTTAAAAGAGGTAAAACTGGCGCTAGTGCTGAGAAGCAAAATCACCAACGTCATCTATTATTTTGTGATTTTATTCTATTTTTCAGACTAACCTAAACTGTGTCATTCTTATGTTTTATGTACTTAAAAATTTACACCTGAAAGAAAGAGAAAGTAGAATTCAGTCACCAATAGGTCTGCTAGGTTAACGTCAACTAGCCTATTTGATCACGTTGAGAAAATCCACTTCTTAACCTGCCAGGATTTTTCCGAACTAACGAAGATTAACTCTGTGTAGACTGGATTATCACTTAAAGTAACTCTTGAAAGTACAAAATGGTGGTTAATTATCACTCGCGAAAAAGTTAAATTTTAATTTCAACCCTGTAACGTTGCAGATTAATAGTGTCAACTATTCCATTAAAAAGAACTTTTTTCTTTACGTTTTTAGTTAAGTGGTCAGGCGCTATACTGTAAGTGCCGCTCATAGTTTTTAATTATGTTCAAATGATTATTCTTAAATCTTATTCTTCTTGAATAAATCCTCTCGCGTTAATTTGTTTAAAGTTTTTGGATTTCTGTCGAATTCTACTACTGGCAGCTTTGGATCTTTGTCCATAACCGTTTATAAGATACTGAAACATTGGTTAAAATAAAAATTTTACTTGTTATAAATCTGCTCATTATAGGAAAGGCGTGGTTGACACGCCTCTTACACTTGTGTAGATTTTTACTGCCCTACCACTGACATATTTTTTGTGCCGTCTCTTAAAGAAATATTTCTAGGTATTGGGCCAGATAAGGGCCCTGTTTATGCTTCCAATCCTACAGTACCGTTCCAAGGGAATAAAATTATAAGAATACACAGCGGTAACCAGGGTCCCATGCAGTTGGGCTACCCGGTTAGAACATCCCGCCCCCGGAAATTTTCTCCCACTAAGTTTGTTCAAAAAATGTTCGGTTTTATCCTAATCAGTCCTTTTCTGAGAGTAAAATCACGCCATCCTGGTTACTTGTCTTAACCATCGTAAGTAGCCGAAGAAAAGATTTAGCTGACACAGTTTTATTAGCTTGACTGTAGAAAGATGGAGAAGCATTGTTCAATATCTTTTATCGTGTTTATCTTGGAATGAGTTCGGAACAATTTGATAACTTTGCTCTCAGGCTACAATATGCGTATACCCCCTAACTAGATAGTCGCTGTTAATCCCTATCATACACTTGGAGGTCTAAAAAGAATGACTGGATCGTATCCCAACCACTGATCAATTGAAGCATACATTTGTATGAAGGCAACGCCTTGTTATTGTTTTAAAAGTGTAAAAGTAAAAAAATGCATATAAACAAATTTGGATGTGTTTTGTAAAGTTTTTTTGTAGCCTTCCTTTTCCTACCTTTGAACGAAAATCCTGGATTACTTAGTTGCCTTAATTGCCCTGGTTGCCTTAGAGGCAACTGTGAGATTTTATGTTTTTATAAACAAAAACAAAGTTGTAGTTCTAATAAAAAATTTTTCTCGTGACTTGGAGTTTGAGTTGAAACTTTCTGGGACAATTTCGTTGTCCTTATTCGACCCTCACAAAAATTTTGCTGTTGAAAAATTTAATGTAATTCTATTGGATTTTTGTGAAGTATTTTTGTATTAGCATATCATTTTACTCTTTAAGCATATGTAAGAAAAGGAAGACATGTAACAACGCTGTTTTTTACAGGCTGTTTTATATCAAATTTTTACCACGGATGCAATACCTGATTGGCTCTTAAATTTTAAGAACCGGTTTTTTGGAGTTATTGTATACAAATAAACTCTCTGTTTCTCTGCGCTACGTCTTAAGTTTCCAAATAGAATTAATAAGAAATGTAACCTTAGATTATATTTCTATAAAGTTTCTGCTAGGGTTACTCCTCCTTTTTCTATGTTGATTTACAGCCAAAAGCGATTATTCAGTGTCCATTACCCATAGCGATTATCCATTACGCATAATAATATCATAAAAGCATTTATCGAAAGTTAAAGAGTTTACCTTTAGGATATTTGCCCAGTTTCCTCCAGTTGCGTAAACAAGAAATAACGTGCGAGGGTATGAAAAGATTGATTATTTGAATTTTTACAAGCGAAAAGTATCGTCAAATTTATGGAACTAGTTTCCGCTTATTTTTGTTTTGTTTTACGGTCCAGTTCGGCAACACTGTCCAATTGCCCAAGCTTTTTACAAAAATATCTACATAACAACTAAAATAAAATCGTAAACGATCCTGGTATGACCAAACCCAAGATGGGGTTAGGGGGCAAAAGATGTTTTCATTTTTATTTCTTTGGTACTTTAAGTTCCCTCATATAATTCATAAAAAAAAAGCAAGTTAGATTTTTTTTTTTTTTTTTTAGTTTTACCTTTTTGGAATCCGCCCCCTTTTTTGTTTTAATTTAAAGCCAACACCAATTATTTTATTTTTTAAATATGATTGCGCCATGGAGCTACTCAATGGAAAGATTGAAAATATAGCCAGGGAGCCTAGTTATCTCAAAGATGGAATTGGTCGTCTCGTTGTTGAAATGGCGAAACGCGAATGGCGACAGCAGTGGCCTACGTTTCTATCAGAAATATTTGAGGGCTGTGATATGCCTCACCATGATTTCAAAGTTGAAGTTTCTTTACTTGTTCTTCTTCGGCTCTCTGAAGATATAGGCCCACTTGAGGTTAGTATTACCGACTTGCATCCAAACATAGTTAAATTAAAATCTATAAAAAATAGAAAAAAACACTTTCTGTGGAAATTGCAGAATGTTCTTTATTGGTTCTTCTTCGGCCATCCTAAATTTTAGGCTCACAGAAGACTTGTAATACCGATCTGGGTCCTAATGTAGTCTCAAAAATCGATGGGCTTATCGAAAATGCTCAGAATTTTAGGAGTTGGGAATAGAGACCAAGGCCCGTAAAAACTTAGTGTCACAGACAGTGCAGCCTTATCCAAATAATAAGAATAACAAAAAAAAAATTAAGAAGAAGAAAAATTTTGAGAAACTTTCACTTAAAGGTCTAAAGTTTATTCTGAAAGTATGCAGATTATTTTTTTTTTTGTCAAACTTTTATTATTAATATTGTAAAATAGATACGACCAGACTAGTATACTGAACATAGGCTAGTTTTAATAATATATACAAGGATACCTGTTTTGTCATTTTGGCAAAAGAACTCTTTTGGCTTCGGCCAATTGTAAGGAACGCAAAATTCAAGACAAAAAATAAAGCATAAATACAGCTGATATTCTTATTTCGTTGCTGTTAAGCCTAAAGCTCGTATTTGACATTTATAAGCTTCTGAAATAATTACCAGAGACCCTCTGCTAAGCCGTATTCAAAGATGAATCAGCACGGTAATATATGTTCAGTTAGACTTCAATCCCGTCGATCTACATTATCCTGCTGATCTTCCTTTGATGTCAGATTTTTTGCGGTCTTTTGAGGCCAGTGGTTTTTAGAAATTACCTCATAAAAGGGGTAGAGGGTATTTTCTGGCGTTATTTGAAAAACATTCAGAAATTAAATTTAAGAAACAGGTTATTTCCTACTGAAATTAAGGAGCAATATTAAAACTTAAAACGAAGAGATGTTATTCCGTATATGAGGGGGCTGCCCCTTCCTCAATTTCCTCAGTTGTTCTCTACTTTTGGGGGTGGCGTGAAAAGCAGAGTTGCAAAATCCTGTAATAAAAGATTGTCCAGCAGGAGTTAGGTATTTAAAAAAATGGCTAAAAGTGAAATGTTCTTATAAATTTTTAAAATTTAAATCATTTGACCCATCAGAACCCTGGTTTTTGTTTTGACATCGTTAATTTTATTCAAAAAGCTTAAAAAATTTAAACTTCCAATTAAAATTTATTTAACTCTATTTAACTTTAAATGTTGACTTAGTGAAGTCACTCCATGATTTTTCCCTCAGTTGACTTAGTGAAGAGCAATGTGTACTCCATGATTTCTTTTCCCTATAACAAATTATAAAACTAGCATACAAAACAAAAGTATAAAACTTGTGGAAATGTCAGATACGAGCTTTACAGGGATAATCTCGGTTTCTGTAATTAGCGGAGATTATTACAATTATTTTTACAACTTCATTACTCGGTTTTATATATATATATATATATATATATATATATATATATATATATATATATATATATATATATATATATATATATATATATATATATATATATATATATATATATATATATATATATATATATATATATATATATATATATATATATATATACATACATATATATCTTCCTTTAAACTAATTGGTTCATCTTTTTGTAACAATGCTGGTATTGCTCACACGTTTAATAGGGATCAGAAATGTTTGGGCACCGAAAGTGTGTTCCGGTTAATATGGAAATGTTGCTTTTGAGCAGAGTTTAGGAAGCCTATGTTTTTCTGCTGTCTGCCATTTTGCTTAATGAATCTATCCAGATGAGCGGAATGCTCATATATATATATTTGTGTCAGTGTAAGGATAAGCGGTTGGGCAGTATATACTGTCTGTAGTCTCGATTCTACTATGCCAGAACTAAAATTTCTGTAAAAAAGCCTCAGTAGATTAATCTTATTTTTGCAAGATGGGCTAAAAGAATAATTCATTTGCCTTTTCAGATAATAACTTTTTTGAATGTGATAAGCTTCTTGTCGGAAAGTCCTTTTGAGTCCATGTGACATCATAACAAAAATTTAGTTTATAAAAAGAAGGAAAGTCACCGAGCAACTCCAGCAAGAATTTTGCAGAATTACTAGAAGTATCATATAAGTGTCGCAAAACTACCTTGAAAAATAGTCTCTTTGCTTGCATAATGCCATTAAAGGAACTATATTTACCCCTTTAGTTGATAGATAAACATTTTGTGCGTTTGACCCGTCAGAAAAACAGGGATCACTACGGTATATTGCTATTTTTCAGCCAAGTTGCTTTTTAAATCTCGGAGCCTATTTAGGGTTTTTTGTTCTCGGACAAAATCATTCGACATGGATATTCA
>NC_142806.1:17791214-17829153 GCF_049724085.1 Artemia sp. Qi Xiang Cuo
TGAAGTTTTGTAGTATTTTTAGACAATCTTCTTATTGTTATCCGTGATATTTCTTGTGGCAAAAATACAAAACTCCACATTTTTGCAGATAGGAGCTTCAAACCTCTGCAGCAGGGTTCTCTGATACGCTGAATCTGATAGCATGATTTTCATTAAGATCCTTTGACTTTTAGGGGTGTTTTCCACTTTTTTTTGAAAATCAGGTAAATTTTCTCAGGCTCGTAGCCTTTGATGGTTAAAACTAAACTTAGTGAAACTTGTATATTTGAAATCAACATAATAAGCTGATTCTTTTAATATATCTATTAGTATCAAAATCCCGTTTTTTAGAGTTTTTGTAGGTCAATTTCACACTCTTTACACTGAAATTTATCTATAACTTTTTTGTTTCTCTGCCACAAGAATGAATACTCTAACACAAGACGTGCGTGATGCTGAGATAGTTTTAAATCACAGTACTTGGGAAATATAATTTATGTGCTTTAAAGAATAGTTGTTTCCATTGTGGCTGTATCTATTTCATTCTAAAATACCTTCAGGAAAGTTCTAGTTGAATTTTGGTGTAAAGGGCAGGAAATAGAAGAGAGCGGTAACCAGTGGAGTCAATTCACGAAAATTAGGGACAGTTTTTTTTTCAATTTTATTCTGCTAGAATACAAATAAAGCCATTTTCCAATAAAAAAAAGCCTAATAAAATATAATTTGTCAAGATCTACGCTGGGGGGTAAATATGCGAGGCAAGTTCCCCCCCCATTGATGCCACTGTCTGCAACCCTTTGTCTATAGGACGGTTTCTCCTGGTTTTAAGTTTTAGCGTCGCTCTTTTCTTTAAAAACCGTTTTTTGTTGTTTGATTATGGAATAGGATAGATATCTGTTTTTAAATGTACTAAAGTTAAATACTACTATTTTGTCTTCAAAAGTAATTTAAACCGTAAATATGATTTTTGCACAGCAGATAGCGACAAATTTTATGCCTATTGACATGCGTATCGACATAAGCGAACATGCTGTATGTATTGACATACATACAGTCAGCCTATTGGCATACTTCATACCGGGGGTGGGGTGTCCTTTTTTTATTTTGTGAATGATTTGTAGTTTCTGGGCCTTCGTATGATGGCTAGGCCACGAAGGACGATATTGCCTAAGTTTTGGCTTTTTGCCATGTTGGGCCAATCAAAAAGCAGTTCGTCCCCTAATTGGGTCAGAGAATTGGGTTCTTTCCCAAATTGGATCAATGAAGGTCGCAAGAAAATATTAAAATATAGACAACTTTATGTGAAGAATAAAATAGTGAAGTTGTGAATAGAGTGGGGCAGAGGAGAGGCGTGAGCAGCTGGATCTGCAATGAGTAGTTGTGGTAGAAGTTTGAGAAGTATAGTTAGCTTATTAGTTAACAAACAGTTAACTAGTCTATTTATTGTTGTTCTTTTTCCCTTTTTTTTAGGCAGGATTAAGAGCATTGAATTCCATCTATGAGTGGTGCAGTTTAGCCATTATTGGCAAGGATGAATCAGGATTCTTCACAAAACTTCTCCGTCTACTCCACGAGCCGCGTTTTCGGATTCTTGCTGCCGAGTGTCTTATCTCAGTGAGTTGAGTTTCTTCACAGTTGCTTTTTCCCCCGTTTTTCCTAGTAATACCTAAGGTGTGTTTTATCTTTGGTAATTTCCAGTTTTCTGTCAATTCTACTATTTCATTTTTGTAGAACCTGAGGACTTAGAACCTAGAGTGTGGGAATGCGTGATTAACCAGAGACCAGATAGTTCTCTGATGGAATGTGTCGACTAGAGAAGTGGAGTCAGAAGTCAGGTTGGTCTCCTTTCAAACCATCAAATCTAAATTGCTCAGTTCATTTTTTTTCTTTTACATATCTCTTTTTTTCAGTTTCAAGAGCTCTGATAGAACTTTATGGAAAAAGTATAAACCCTTTCAATTATTGAATCCATTCACGTATGTGAGACTTTGTTTCGAAAGAGAGGGGTGGTAAATAAAAAACACGGAAAAATAGGTACTTTATGTGGAAAATATGGGAAATTCAAAGAAATATGACTAAAACCCTGTGGGGGGGGGGGAGGGTATGTTTTGAAATTTTTCTCTTTTAGTACCTGTGAGCTCATGCTTCTTCATCAGTTCGTTACCAGGATGAACAGTTTTAAATACTGTTTATAAGTACTAAAAAAAATGTTTTTTTAAAAATACGTTTTGATTTGTATATAAAGAAATTTTTTTTATGAAAAATAAGCATTTTTTTCAATCGATTGTATCTATCTACTTTGTCAGTTTAAGGTGATATATTCGGACTTTAAAGAAACAGTAAGAAAGTAAAAAAATCGTACTAAATACCGAGATGTGGGGGGGGATACGAGCTTGAACTTTCCCTCCAATTTTTAGCACTAGTGACTTCATGCTTTTCCTTCAGCATATTACCAGAATGAATAGGTCTATAGTTTGTGAAATTTATTTCTCTGTTATGTATTAATTAAAAAAAAACTTCAATTAAAAAAAAATTAAACAATCATAACATACAACAAGTAATAATATAAATGAATAAATAAATCTTAAAGGGAGTAATGCTTAAATTGAATATGCAAATCAAGCTTAAAACGAAAAAAAAAAAATATTATGCCATTGAAGTATGAGTGCAACCCAAAACTAACAGATATTAATTGAAGAATCAATGCAAACAAACATACAATAGATACTAATGTAAATGAATAAATAAATCTTAAAACGAGCTAAACTTAAATTGAATATGCAAATCAAGCTTGAAACGAGCAAAATCACTACAAACAAGAGTTTGAGTATCGCCTTCTTTCACTGTAAAAGTCTAAAACCTACTGCGTCATTGGCGCTTTACTGAAAATGAATTGTATAACAAATATTTTCTTTTGTACTTAATATTGAAAATAAGCAGTAAAATTTTAAACTGATGAGCTTTCAGCAATTAATATCATTATACATCAAATATTCAGTTTAATTTATTAGTTCTTTCTAAAATTGTTCCAAGCCCCTAAAATTATCCCCTTCCTTAACTGTAAAAACCTAAAGACTACTGCGTCATTGGCGCTTCACTGAAAACGAATTATATTACAATATTTTCTTTTCCAGTTCTTACAGCATTGAAAATGAAAATAAAATTACAGTGAAATAAAATCTTGAACTGACGGATCTTTAAACAATTAATATCATTATATATCAAATATTCAATTTGATTTTGTTTTTACTTTCTAAGACTGTTCAAGACACATATAGTCAGAGGCAACGCTGTAGCGTTGCCTATAGTAAAGGCCATACGGCTCCAATGTTTAATTGTTATTATTATTTTTTTTCCCAGAGGTACTTCATACGGAGGGGGTCGTCGTAGAAGCTTCAAAAAGGGTTAATTCCATTTGAAATCAAGATTTCTAGTGCCCTGTTTAATAGTAGAAAATGATTGGAGAGCAACTAGCCCCTCCCCCCACGCACATCATTCTCCCAAACACGTCCAATCAAAATTTTGAGATAGTCATTTAGTTCAGCGTAGTTGATTTCCACATAGAAAATATATTTTTGACGAGGACACTCCCCCACAACCCCCAGGGCAAGAGTTTTAAGTTATGCCCTGGGGGTATATAAGGTTTTTTATAAAAGGCTTCGTCATAGAAACTTCAATAAAAGATCCTTCGAATAGGTATTAAAGGGATTGTGTCTTTTTAAAGGTTTGAAAATCACAGTAGTTCTACTAGCCCCCCCCCAAGCTTATCATTTCCCCATAAACATCCAATCAAAATTTTGAAATAGCCATTTTGTTCAGCGTAGTTGATTTCCAGATAGAAAATATGTTTTTGAGGAAGACATTCCCCCACAATCCTCAGGGCAAGGGTTTTAAGCTATGCCCTGGGGGCAAATTAGGTTTTTATAGAAGGCGTTGTCGTAGAAACTTCAAAAAAGGCTCATTTGATTAGGAATTCAAAGGGATAGTGCCCTTTTCAACAGTCGAATGTAATTTGAGGACAACTAGCCCCCCCCCACGTCCCCTATTCGCCCCACTACCACCCAGCCCAATTTTCAGATAGCCCTTTTACTCAGCGTAGGTGATTTCCAAATAGAAAATATGTTTTTGAGGAGGAGACTCCCCCACAACCCTTAGGGCAAGGGTTTTAAGTTATGCCCTGGGGGCATATAAGGTTTTTATAGAAGGGGTTGTCGTAGAAACTTCAAAAAAGGCTCATTCGATTGGAAATTCAAAGGGCTAGTGCCTTTTTTAATAGTCGAAAGTGATTTGAGGGCAACTACCCCCCCTCTCACGGGTACCTTTTCCCCAAACACATCCAATCAAAATTTTGAGACAGTCATTTTATTAAACGTAGTTTTAAGTTCTGGAAATTAGGTCTTTGAGGATGACAACTCCCCCACACCCCTCAGGGCAAGGGTTGTAAGTTATGCCCTGGGGGCATGTAAGGTTTTGTATAGACAGTATTGTCGTATAAACTTCAGAGAGGGCTCATTTGATTGGAAATTGAAAGTTCTGTTTAACTTTTTAAGCGTAAAAATATATTGGTGGGTACCCAGCTCCCCCCCCCCCCCCTAAACGCTATTTTGCAAATGCATCCAATAAAAATTTTAATATAGCTATTTTGTTAAAGATAGTTCAAATATTATATAATAAAAATTCCGATGTTGACACAACCCCCCTGGGCCCGAAGGCAGGCGTTATAAGTTATCCCCTGGGGGCATATATGGGTCTTATGCAAGGGATGCTTGTATTAACTTCAAAGAGGTATCATTTTATTGGAAATTGAAATTTATATTTCACTTTTTAAGATTCAAAATAGTTTGGATGGCACCTAGCCCCCCCCCCCCCCTCCACGCCCTTTTTTCCTCAAACCCATCCGATAAGAGCTTTGAGATAGCTTTTCTTTAAAATAGTTTGAAGACCATATAACAAAAGCTCAGGGGTCAGCACAGCCCCTCAACGTCCGAGGGCAAGGGTTGTAGATTATGCTTTGTGTGTCAGAGAGGTACACGCTCAAGAGATTACCGTAAAAAATTCAGATGGTCGTTGTTATTGTAAAATGTGTGTTCTGGCTCATTGTTTACGATTTTATAGTGTTTCAGAGGCAACTAGCCCCCCACGCCCCTTTTCCCCAAATGTATCCAGTAAAAATTTTTAGATAGGCATTAAGTTAAAAATTTCTCAAAAGTCAGATAACAGTCTCAAAAGTTATGCCCTGGGGGCAAATTAGGTTTTTATAGAAGGCGTTGCCGTAGAAACTTCAAAAAACTGTTCATTCGATTAGAAATTCAAAGGGCTAGTGCCCTTCTTAATAGTCGTAAGTGATTGGAGGGCAACAACCCCCCCCCCCCATACGCATCCATTCCCCCAAACACAGCCAATCAAAATTTTGAGATAGCCATTTTGTTCAGCGTAGTTGATTTCCAGATAGAAAATATGTTTTTGAGGAGGAAACTCGCCCACATTCCTTAGGGCAAGGGTTTTAAGTTATGCCTTGGGGGCATTTAAGGTTTTTATAGAAGGTTTTTATTTTCGTAGAAACTCCAAAGAAGGCTCATTCGATTGGAAATTCAAAGGGCTAGTGCCTTTTTTAATAGTCGAAAGTGATTTGAGGGCAACTAACCCCCCTCTCACGGGTACCTTTTCCCCAAACACATCCAATCAAAATTTTGAGGCAGCCATTTTATGAAACGTGGTTTTAAGTTCTGGAAATTAGGTCTTTGAGGATGACAACTCCCCCACAGCCCTCAGGGCAAGGGTTGTAAGTTATAACCTGGGGGCATATAAGGTTTTGTATAGACAACATTGTCGTATAAACTTCAGAGAGGGCTCATTTGATTAGAAATTGAAGGTTCTAGTTCACTTTTTAAGCGTCAAAAGATATTGGAGGGTAACCAGCTTCCCCCCCCCCCTAAACGCTATTTTAGCAAATGCATCCATTAAAAATTTTAATATAGCTATTTTTTTAAAAATAGTTCAAAGATTATATAATAAAATTCCGGTGTTGACACAACTCACCAGGGCCCGACGGCAGGCGTTATAACTTATGCCCTGGGGGCATATATGGGTCTTATGGAAGGGATGCTCGTATTAACTTCAAAGAGGGGTCATTTGATTGGAAATTGAAAGTTCTAGTTCACTTTTTAAGAGTCAACAGAGATTGGAGGGCACCTAGCCCCCCCCCACGCCCTTTTTTCCTCAAACCCATCCGATAAGAACTTTGAGATATCTTTTTTTAAAATATTTAAAAGACCATATAACGAAAACTCAGGGGTAAACACAGTCCGCCAGGGCCCGAGGGCAGGTGTTGTAAGTTATGCCCTTGGGGAATATATGGTTCTCATTGAAGGGATGCTCATCAAAAATTCAGATATGGCTTATTTGATTGGAAATGGAAAGTTCTAGCAACGTTTTTTCGAGTCAAAAGATATTGGAGGGCAACTAGCCCCCCACGCCCCTTTTCCCCAAATGCATCCAATAAAAATTTTTAGATAGGCATTAAGTTAAAAATTTCTCAAAAGTCAGATAACAAAAACTCTGGTGTCGTCACAACCCCCCAGGGCCCGGGGGCAGGCGTTGTAAGTTATGCCCTGGGGCAAATATTGTTCGTATGAAAGGGATGCTCGTATAAACTTCAGAGAGGGCTCATTTGATTGGATATTGAAATCCAGCCCTTTTTAAGAGTCAAAAGTGATCAGAGGGCAACTGGCCCCCAAAGCCCTTCTCCCCCAAATACATCTGATAAAAAATTGAGGTAGCCATTTTGTTAAAAATAGTTCGACAATTATATAACAAAACTCCTTTACGTATGGTCATTTCGTTAAAAATAGTTTAAATATCAGATAATAAAAACTTCTGTGTCGACACCTCCCCCCCCCCAGGGTCGGGGCAGGCGTTTTAAGTATCGCTTTGGGGACATATTTGGTTCTTATGGATGGCATGCTTGTATAAACTTCAGAGAGGGTTCATTTGAATAGAAATCAAAAGTTGTAGTTCATTTTCTCAGAGTAAAACAGATCGGTGGGTAACTAGCCCCTCCCGCCCTCCGCGCCTTTGGGCGTATCGGATGGACAAACCCATCCGATAAAAATTTCAGGTAACCATTTTGTTAAAAATATACAATAGATATTAATGTAAATTAATAAATAAATCTTAAAACGAATGAAACTTAAATTGAATATACAAATTAAGCTTGAAACAAACAAAAATAACCACAAACAAGAGTTTGGGTATGACCTCCTTGCCAAATATTGTTCTTTTCGGCCAACCATCTAGGGCTAAACGGAAAGCAGGTCGTCCCCGTCTGGGGTGGGAGGACGTCATAAAGAAAGATTTAAAGGAAATGAGAACTTCGTGGGCGGGTGTAAAAAGGAAGGTTTGAATCGATTAGGGTGGAGGAGGAGCTTGCCTAGCTTTGTTTACCTCAGGTGGCTTGGTGCTGCGATGAGTTGTTAGTAGTAGTAGTAGTAGTAGTTGTTACCAACACCAGTGTGGGAACACCGGTATTGGTAACAACTTAAAGCGTGGTAACTTTTAGTTGTGTGTCCAACCCTCATGCTCTATAGAAATTATGTTTCTTTGAATAAAGTTTCCACTATTATCAATACACAAACTCCTTGTGCACCCTAACTCTCTCGAAGCTTCACTCTGTGCATCCTTCTATGTACTTTCGATTTCCTATAAATATCAGTATACGGCGTGTGTAATATGATTATATTTCCAATCATGATATTAATTGTTACAATTAATGATATTAATTGTTACAACAATTAATGATATTAATTGTTGAAAGATCCATCAAATCAAGAATTTATTTCGCTGTAAGTGTATTTTTATTTTCAATGCTGTAAGAACTGGAAAAGAAAGTATTTGTAATATAATCTGTTTGCAGTTAAGCACCAATGACGCAGTAGTCTTTTGGTTTTTATTTACAGTTAGGAAATGAGGCAGTATCCAATCACTTGTTTGTAGGGAAACTATATTTGTCTTTGACAACTTTAAAAAGAACATAAATTAAACTGAATATTTGATGTATAATGATATTAATTGCTGAAAGCTCATCAGTTCAAAATGTTACTATAATTTTAATGTTTATTTTCAGATATAAGTACAAAAGAAAATATTTGCCACAAAATTGATTTTCAGTATAGTGCCAATGACGCAGTAGGTTTTAGGCTTTTACAGTGAGAGAAGGAGGTCATACCCAAACTCTTGTTTGTGTTTATTTTTGTTCGTTTCAAGCTTGATTTGTATGTTCGATTCAAGTTCTACTAGTCTTAAGATTCATTTATTTATTTACATCAATATCTATTGTATGTTGTTTGAATTGATTGTTCATTTAATTTCTGTTCGTTTTAAGTTTCATTATACATCAATAGGAAAATGTTTTTTCGTCTTAAGCTTGATTTTCATATTGAATCTAAGCATTACTCGCTTTAAGATCTATTTATTCATTTATATCATTACTCGTTGTATGTTTTTGCTATGATTGTTTATTTAATTTCTGTTCGTTTTGGGTTTCATTTCTTCTTCAATAGTAATTTCTGGTCGTTTTGATTTTGAATTTTAAAAGGTATTTGTATCTGCTGATATTAAGTTTAAAATGTCCTTTACTTTCCTTTGAAAAACTTATTTTTTCGAATTTTTTTTAAAATTAATTTTCACTAAAGTGCCATGATGCTGTAGGTTTTAGACTTTTACAGTGAGAGAATGAGGCGATACCCAAACTCTTGTTTGTGTAATGATTTTTATTCGTTTTAAGCTTGTTTTGCTTATTCAATTTAAGTTTCACTCGTTTAAAGATTTATTTATTCTTTTACATTAGTATCTATTGTATGCTTGTTTGCATTGATTCTTTTTTTTATTTCTGGGGGGCCAGTTGCCCTCCAATCACTTTAAAAAAAAGGACTCTTAAAAAGTGCACTAGAACTCTCGATTTCCAATCGAATGATAATAAAAATAAAACATTGTACTATAATATTATATATATATATATATATATATATATATATATATATATATATATATATATATATATATATATATATATATATATATATATATATATAACAATAATGTAACAATAATAATATAATGTAACATTATAATAATAATAAAACATTGGAGCCGTATGGCCTTTACTATAGGCAACGCTATAGCGTTGCCTCTGATAAAGCTATGACCGAGTTTAGTTTCTGAATATCAAGATCTGTGGTGAAGATTGCAAATTTCTTGAAAACAATAACTGATAATCTAGATTATAGCTCGAAAACAACTTGTTTTGTTTTGAAAAGCTTGTTTTGCTTATTCAATTTAAGTTTCACTCGTTTAAAGATTTATTTATTCTTTTACATTAGTATCTATTGTATGCTTGTTTGCATTGATTCTTTTTTTTATTTCTGGGGGGCCAGTTGCCCTCCAATCACTTTAAAAAAAAGGACTCTTAAAAAGTGCACTAGAACTCTCGATTTCCAATCGAATGATAATAAAAATAAAACATTGTACTATAATATTATATATATATATATATATATATATATATATATATATATATATATATAACAATAATGTAACAATAATAATATAATGTAACATTATAATAATAATAAAACATTGGAGCCGTATGGCCTTTACTATAGGCAACGCTATAGCGTTGCCTCTGATAAAGCTATGACCGAGTTTAGTTTCTGAATATCAAGATCTGTGGTGAAGATTGCAAATTTCTTGAAAACAATAACTGATAATCTAGATTATAGCTCGAAAACAACCCCTTATCCAGCTTACTTACAAGAGTGGCGAAAAAATAGCCCACAAGCCATTAGTGGACCTCTGGCTGGTAAAATATTACCCATGGCTATTTATTAAGGCTACATCACCCATGGCTACATGTTATTCTTGGATAACACTTTAATTACATAATTTTTAAGGATAGTACAATCGTCCTAAATAGACAATTACACAGTTTTAACTTAGAGCGGATATCGGAGCCTTTCATAATCATGTGTCGAAGTGTAGTCGACACTGAAAAAATAATTAGTGTCTTCCCAGGTCTGCAGATGAGCTCTTAATTAGATTTTCAGTGCCGGTGCCACCATTTCTACACCCTTAATATATTGAAGCTGCGATAATTGACACTTCTGTGACGCATTGAAACCTAAAATTATAGACAGAATATAGAATCTGGAAATAAAGCACCTTTCTATTATTCGATACTATTTATATTTAGATATGTGTATTTGATTATACTGTATATTTAAATTTAAATAAAAACTCCCTATTATAAAATAATTGTTGAAATAAAAGTCAAAGAATAAATCCTGGCCTTTTGTGTGTCTTGGTGGAACAATTTGTACATTCAAAGCTTGAATTTGACCCTCATGGCTTTAAAAATTATGTTGATTCATTCTATTTTACTAAGAGATTATAATAGGAAATATTCCTACTTTCAACGTAAATAGATGGTCGTTTTTTTCGCTTTCATCGCTTTTATCATTTCTTTTCGTTATCTCAATTTATGGAACATGTTAAACATAGTTCAGCTATCCAAGATAACCATAAAAGTAAAGAAAGTTGTTTGCCGGCTTTACATTTTCTGGGCGATATTAAGCACTTTCAGTTGTTACCAACCTCTTCCTAGCTAATTTATCTATTATGGGTTGCCTCCCCGTAGTAGCATAATATTTGTAGGCATGAATATATAATGAGTAGGAGGTAATAGGTTTGAGACTGTCTGTGCAGGTTTTCAACTCTTGTTAATAGAGGAGCATCGCCAAGTGCTGAAAACCATGTTGTGACGAAGATGGGCCCAGGATTGCAAACAGCCTCCATTCATGGAGGTCCCAGGTACTTCTTACTGTCCGGTTCTAAGCCGGCTTAAGCACTTCGGTGTAGACTTGAGAAGATATCTGATCCCCGTCCTGCGCTGGTATCCGGGATCATGGCTTTTCCTGAGGTGAAAATAATTTCAATGATTTAAAGAACATGAAAGTTGGAACTGGGAATGTTACGACGTTAACAAATAACTATCGTATCGATATTTTGACTGACGAATTCAGACGATTCGAACAGGACTTATTAGGGGCTTCAGAAACTCATATCTTAGGAGCAGGAAGCATGAAATTAAGTGATATAGAATTTATTTACTCAGGCAGGAAGGATGGGGTACATTGACGGGGAGTAAGGCTCATGATAAATAAGGAAGCTACTAAGTCTTTTTTATGCTGTGAGGGTATTAATAATAAAATATTAATTGCTCATTTTATGATTAGAAAGTTTAGGGTATCATTTAAAGTAGTATACGCCCCTGTAGAACCGACTGACGGAGATACTAGTAACTCAGATGAATTTTACTTACAGTTACAGGAGCAAATAGACAAGGTCCCAGGTAGAAATATGATGTTATTACTGGGAGATTGTAACGCCCAGGTTGGTAGAAATAGGGATAGATGGTATCCCAGCCTAGGTAAATTTGGTGTAGGAAAAGAAAACAGTAATGGATACAGACTTTTGCAATTTTGTAGGTATAACAATCTAGTTATAACCAATAACGGTGTTTGGTCATAAAATGGCTCATAAGTTAACATGGTATTCACGTGATGGTAAGACAGCAAACCTTATTGATTATGTTATAGTAAACCGAAGACTTGCAGGATCAATACAAGATACTAGGGTATATAGGAGTGCTGTTATTGATGTTAAAAGTAAATATCACCATCTAGTAGTGTCTAGGGTTAATTTAAAACTGAAATTTAGGAAGAGTAGCTACCTCCGGGAAGCTATGACGTTGATAGACTCCAGGATGAGAATTTGAGAGAAACTTTCCAGGAACAGTTGAATACTAAATTTGGGAGTTGAAATTTTGATAAAGTGGAAGATGGTTGGAGTAATTCTAGAAAAATATTGTGTGAGGTTGCTGAAGGTGTATTAGGGAAGAAAGCTAGAACTGCAGCTAAGAATATTAGTGAAAAAGTTTTATGTTTAAGAGAAAGGAGAAAGGACTTGTGCAAGAATTACCTGAGTGATAGATCGTATGAAAGCAAAAGAAATATAAAGAAAGTGGAGAAAGCATTAAAATATGAACTAGGGAGGTGTGAAGTGGAGGCCATGGATAAAATTGCCGAGGATCTGGAAGATGCAGCTAGACGGCATAATAGTAAAATATTGTACTGGCACGTTAACAAATTGAGAGGGAGGAGTCAATCAGGACTTGTCCCAGTTAAAGATAGGAATGGGGTTGCAATTAGCGATAAGGAAAAAACTAAAGCGAGATGGGGCGAACATTTTGAGAACTTGCTTAACCGAGATAGAGTTGCAGGAAAAAATATAGAGGAAAATGAAAAAGTTTGTGATACCTTGGACGTGAAGGAAGATTTGTTCTGTGAGGAGAAATTAGCAACAGTACTAAAAGGATTAAAGAACAATAAGGCTCCAGGTGTTGATAGGGTGGTAAATGAGTTTCTTAAATATGGTGGCTCTGGGGTAAGAAATAAGTTATTGAAGATTATGAATATGATTTTTGAAAAAAGGGGAAGTACCTAACAATTTTAGAAAAACCATAATTAAGCAACTTTATAAGAAAAGGGATGAAACTGAGCATGCTAGTTATTAAGGAACTAGTCTGATTTCTATAGATAGCAAGTTACTTAGTAGGATAATGCTTTTTAGATTAAGACATGACCCAGACAAAGCTTTAAGAGAAGAGCAGTGCGGTTTTAGAAAAGATAGAGAATGTGTCGACCAAATTTTCACTCTTAGACTAACAATTGAGAAGGACCTGAGTTTTCAAATACCTTTTGTCCTCAGTTCTATAGATAACAACTAAGCGCTCGATTATGGTGATAGAGGAGTTTTAGTAAAGGTTTTATCCTTGTATGCTATATCAGAAACATACATCACAGTGATTAGTGTTATGTACGCGAACAGCACTGCTAAAGTTAAAGTAGAAAATGAGATTAGTGGCTGGTTTCGCATTAAAGCAGGAGTTAAGCAGGGTTGTGTTCTATCCCCCTTTATATGGATTATTTTGATGGACTTTGTTTTAAGCAGCACAGGAAAGGCAATGGGAGACCACGGAATCAAATGGGGAGGAAAAAGTCTCCTGGAGTTGGATTATGCTGATGATTTAAGCATCCTAGATGAAAGTGTGAGCAAAATGAATGAAGTTTTAGAGGTTTTGCGAGTTCAGGGTGCTAGAATTGATCTAAAAATTAATGTTAGGAAGACTAAGTCTAGGAATAAGTGAAGATGAAAAAGTGACGTTGGGTAATGAAAAGATTGATCAGGTGGGCAGCTTCACTTACTTTGGTAGTATTATTAGTAAAGATGTTGGGAGCAGTGAAGATGTTAAAAATAGAATAGCCAAGGTTCAGGGTGCTTTTTCACAGTTAAAAAAAGTCTGGAAGAATAGGAAGATAAGTCTGCAAACCAAGATTAGAATATTAGAAGCTACAGTGATGACAGTGGTCAAATGTGGCTCTGAAGCATGGACGCTCCGAAAAGCGGATGAAGATTTACCAGATGTTTTCCAGAGAAATTGCTTAAGGATTGTTCTGGGTTCCCGGCTGACTGACCGTATTTCAAACAATAAGCTATGCGAAAAATGTGGTTCAATACCGCTCTCTAGGGCTATAATGGAAGAAAGGTTCAGGTGGTTAGGGCACGTTTTGCGGATGAAGGATGACAGATTGCCGAAGATTGTACTTTTCGGCCAACCATTTAGGGCTAAACGGAAAGCAGTTCGTCCCCGTCTGGGGTGGGAGGACGTCATAAAGAAAGATTTAAAGGAAATGGGAACTTCTTGGGCGGGTGTAAAAAGGGGGCTTTGAATAGATTGGGGTGGAGGAGGAGCGTGCGTAGCTGTGTTGGCCTCAGGTGGCTTGGTGCTGCGATGAGTTGTTAGTAGTAGTAGTAGTAGTAGTTGTTACCAACACCAGTGTGGGAACACCGGTATTGGTAACAACTTAAAGCGTGGTAACTGTTAGTTGTGTGTCCAACCCTCATGCTCTATAGAAATTATGTTTCTTTGAATAAAGTTTCCACTATTATCAATACACAAACTCCTTGTGCACCCTAACTCTCTCGAAGCTTCACTCTGTGCATCCTCCTATGTACTTTCGATTTCCTATAAATATCAGTATACGGCGTGTGTAATATGATTATATTTCCAATCATTATCTAATTAAATATGCATATGCAGGGTGGTCGTGAAAATTAACTGAGAGGGGGATGGGGTGCACAACACTTTGTACTTAGTACAAACGAATAACTGATTGGTATTATACCGATTGTTCAATTGCCATGCTGGCTATCTTAAACATTTAATGCTCTCAGCGTTCAGTGGGACACTGAAACAAAGCCAGCAATATATTTTTTCTATCACTTTTCATTTGGTTTGGCCACAGAACCATTCCTATTTTCACAGGTGTTAAGTCGGCGTGATCATCACACAGTCATTTTAGCGAATATTTTCAGCAGCAGTCAGATTGAGAGCATTATTTCTGCTGTTGGTTTTAATGCAGTTCAGTCAATATCCGAGGAAAATTATTTTTTTGAGAAGAAATGTGCAGAAATTTTCATCAATCTTGGAAGTGTTATTTTCTATTTGTGGTCCAGGAACGCAGATTTTACTTTACCTGATTATGCAGCTACAATATTTAAGGTGAGTTTTTTGTTGTTATTTCGCAAATGCTTGAACAGAAACTATATTTTTTGGTTGAATGTGTGGCATAAATTTCATAAATTTTTGACCCCTTGCTGTGGTCTTGACTGTAAAAATTTGCCTCTGAAATCAATAATAATATGATAAAATATGTTATTAATTTGTGGTTTAAGAATTCATGCTTCTCTTTACTAGATTATAGAGCTATTTATTATTAAGGTGGTTTTTGTTACTGTGTAATTTTTTGAAAAACACTCCCATTTTTCTGTTATATGCGCGGCACAATTCCGCCACACGTGAGATCGCATTCACGTTTTTTTAAATTTGTGACTTCTGGCTGTGATCTGCACGGTAAAGGTCTATTCTAAAATCAATAATTATAAATCATCTAAAATAAAAAAAACCAATCATAATAAAATCAACAGTGATAAAGCAATGTGTATTAAAGATAAATTTCTGAGTTTCAGTAATAATGTTATATGCTGAGTACGAATACAATGCGTATAAATGTATAATTATAATAATGTTGAGGAATAGAACTGACATTTTCTTTTGCTCAATAATACAAATACGTGACTCTAGTAGAATTTCTTTCATTGATTTCAAAAATGGGATCAGATATTTCCAGACCTTCAGATACATCTAAGTTTGAACTACACTAGAGTTAAATTGGTACCTCAAAAAAAGATGTTTTCCTGGGTTTATTCAACTTCTTTTATAATGGTTTCACATTGCGCTTCTATAACTTCAGCTGTTTAATATAAGTAAGTAAAGTCGCCTTTGATTGGCCAGCTAAAAATAGTTCGTCAATCAGAAATTAGACCTTATGTAAACCAATGTGATAAACTTATTTGGCCAATTGTGAGAGTCAGTTATCCAGTTTTTCTAGTTAGAATTACCATTGAAATTATTATTGTCAAGCAATGCTATTTTCATTTTTAAGGAGAGTTTGAGATGACTTCAGAATTTTTATTTGTGCAGGCTACTTCAGTCAGCAAAGAAAACACTGAATAAAAAATATAAAAAAAACAGTTATTGTAACTTAATTATTTTCATTGCACCTACCGTAAAACCTACAGTAAAAGCTAAAGATATCCTTTTTTCGAGCACCTGAACTTCAACCTAAAAACCATCAGAAAATCTTAGGAAAAAAAATACGTCTGCTAGAGGATTTCTACAGAATATATATATATATAAAACGTACGAACATATGTTCGAACATATAATTAGCAACGCCTGAACGAATAATAAAAAGAGAGAAACTAAGCAGGATGCTTAATTAATTTTGTTCCTAATGTAGGGGACACAAGTTTTATTTTTCTATATCTGGAGATATAGGAGCAAAAAGAAACAGGCTAAGAAAAACCCAAAGGCGGGTGGAATCTGGGTTTGGAGTGCCTTTTGGGAAAAATGTTTTCCGTGCGAGGTTCTTCATTGCATATTTTTAAAAACAGAGGCACAACATCCCTCTCCTCAACTCTAGCGTTTCCAACCTAAAAATTGGGAGCCTAAATAGAGGCAGGATCAAAGGCAAAACGGGAGTATGTACTTATGTATGCTTGACAGTGTTTAGCCCTTCGTTCCTGAACGCTAAACACTAAAATTATATGTTTGCTCTAGATTGAGCCTGTTTACCCCAGAAGCTGGCAGTTTGAATGGTCCCACTCGCAGGCTAGATCAAAAGTAACACTGGTAATTGGCTAGAAAGCTCATGCTTGTACATGTTTGACAATTCGTAACGATATGGGCTTCTTCTGTAATTGTATGCGACTTGTAAGAACTAAAGAATTCAGTTCAGTTTTTTTTTGTGTTTTTTTTAAGCAAAGATTTTAGCAGTTGTTTTCTGTCGACAGTAATGTGTTTTGCCCTTAGCAGCCTGGCGAGTATATTGTCGTTTCATTATTGACCATGTAGGGGTCGTTTTGTAAACAGTTGTATTCAAAGGTCATGGGATTAAGCCAATTAGATTGTTGAGAAAGTTCAAATTTGGTAATATTGCAACTTTGTCGTTTAGGATTTATAAGACGGCATTTACAATCTAAAAAAAAAAAAATATTAACCCTCTCTGCAACAGTACTTAGACTTTAGTTTTCTGTTTAATTTAAGTAAGTGCGAGTAGAACGAAAAAGGGAGAGCTTTGACGTTTTTCTCTTCCCCCAAACAAAGAAACTTCGTCATATTTTATAATTATTTCCACAAATACGTATACTTTTCAAATACATTAATTTGTTTTTATAATATTTCAGCAATATTCTAGTGCTTTTAGAATATTTTTTAATTCAGTTGGCAGGGAAAGCAAAAAAGTTATTTGTTTTGAGAAACATAACCGGTGTAAAGGAATTCCACGGTAATTATATTATTGGTAATAAAGATTATCCAGTCGGGAATACTAAGGGTTGGAGAGTTGAACGGCAATAATGTTGTTAGTAATAATAGTACTTCTACTAAAAAAAAATTATTGGCACTAACAACGCTAAAGTTGCAGTTTAACTTTAGTTATAATAACAAAAAGAACTTTTCGGCCTTAAAGTTATTATAAAGAAAACAATCCATTCGGGGATGGGTCTTCAATAATTTTCAATTTATTTTTAAGGTTTTAGTAGATTTGGCCGATCATGACAGTGTTGTGATACGCGAGGGAGCTGTCCTTCAGCTGAATGTACTATTAGAAGCTCCAAGAATGGAGTCGACGCAGTTTCTACAACCAATCATCTCATCACTAGTACCTGTTTTGATTCGAAAACTACCCAAGGTAAATCTTTTTGGTAAATCTTATATTTATTGAGTCCTCAAAAGACAGAAATCGCCTCAAGTTTACCTGATAAAGATAGTAAAAAAAGTAAATCTCCTGCTTATAGAAGGAAACATAGTCAAATTCATTCTTGGTCAAAAGAGTAGGAAACATAGTTTAAATTATAATTACTTACATTTCTCGTGTATCTAGTGTATCAAGTAATATAATCACGTGTCACGTGATTATATTATGTCACGTGTCAATATGTCAAATAATCACGTGTATCAAGTGCCTTAAGAACCAGACACTTAAAAAGCTTGAATCTTGAATTTTGTTTTGTTTCGTTATGCTGTCTGAAACCAATACCAGTTTTAAATCGAAAATTAGCGATCCTAATTTACGCGTTGCTTTACTTTAGCGATGTTTCTTTACTTTTTTTGAAATATGAAATAATGTTTCTTGAATATTTACTGCATAGCTACCACAAGAATGCATAACTACTTGATGGTGATTTTCTGGGGTATGAGGTGGGAAGAGACAATGCTAATATAGCAAGACTTACTGTAGGAACCTGGGTCAGGCTATGCAAATGCGTCTAGGCGCGTAGCTGCGATTTACGTTTGAAATGTGTCATTGCAGAGTTTTTCTTTTGCATTTAGTTCTTTAAATAGAGCTTGTTTTTAGATTTTATAAGGATTCAGTAAATTTTTTGAAAATTCAGCTACTTAAATTTTGTCAAAATTCTCTTGTATCCCTCCCCTCCTTCGGTACAAAATCTGATAATACCAATGCCAAAACAAAGACAGCAATATACGAAAAGCTGATAAGATAACAAACTTTTCTCTGAGAATAAACAATAAACTCCATCTAACAGTACCCAGCAATTTCATAATTGTAAAATCTAAATCAAGGCATTGCTTGTATTTATTTTATCGTTTTTTCGTCTGTTTTTTTTTATTTTATTTTTTTAGTTTTATATTATTTTGGGAAAAGATAATAGAATTATTTGTCTAAAAGGGCACAGAAATATGATTGCGCACATTTTGTTGTAACTAGTCTTAAGGGGATACGGTAAATTAAAATCATTTTGCGAGTCTCAGCGTCGGCTAATCGTCACAAAGACAAAGGGGTCATTAACAAATTCACCCATGGGACTATCCATCATTGATACTAGTTGAGAACCTGTGGAATTACAGGGAAGAGGAGGGTCAGAGGGGGTCAGAGGAGGGGAAAACTGAGGCCTGGGAGGGGCAGTTGCCCCCCTGACACATAGAAAATTATGCCCATGCTGTTGACTCTTCTTTTGAAGTAGTCGACAGAGAAACTATTAGGGATAACGTCCCCACGAAGACCGTTCCAAATTGAAGTGTAACGTCGAATGAAGGTGTTCTTCAAGTACTCTGTTGTCATCGCCTCAACTTTAAAGTAACTTGACTGAGCTGTGTGCTTTCATGTCTGTTTATTTCTTTCCCAGACTCTTTTTAGGAAACTGTAAATAGCTAATTCTTTAGTCGTCAAATTCGATCATATTCTTATAAGAAATTATTGACAGAAAAAAATGGAAAAATCTAAATATCTACAATTGAGATATACATAGAGGGGACCTTCGGGCCTGTTCCTTTCTCAAAACTATAGGTTTGTCTAATGTTTTCTTTCTAGGAGTTAGAATAACGTTTTCTCGTTATTTCAACTCCCAGAACAAAACCTGAACGCCACTTCCCCATCCCAGAACAAATTCCTGTTTTCGGTACTGTTTACTCTCATATATTCCTCTTCCCAAGAGCAAACCTGAATACCCTTTCCCCCCTGAACAAGATCCTGTTCACGGCACCTTATGCAGTCATTACCGTCTTTTTATGTTAAAATAAGTGCTATTCATATAATTTAAAACTCGTCGTTTTTGCAAGTAAATTTATTGTTATTACGAGACTAGCTCTTGGACGATATAGCCTTAGTCCTCGCTAAACATAGAGTTACGCTGAAGTTCGCTGAAGTTTGAATATTGTTCCAATTCTTTAAGAAGGACCCCTGAATCACAAAGGCCGTTTAATTAGAATAGATAGCTGTTTTGAAAGGACTAAAAAAACTTTAGCGTAAAGAGCGAGGTATTGAGTAGGGGGCGAACCCTGTCATATACGGAATAATTTCTGCTCGTTTTAAGTTTTAATGTTGCTCATTACTGTCAGTTGAAAAAACTAGTTTATTTACTTAATTTCTGATCGTTTTTTAAATAATGCTGGGGAATCCGGCACCCCCTTCATGGAAATATCCCTTCCTCCATGGAAAATCCTCCCACGTCTTCTCCCCCGCAAGCCATGGAAACAAGAAGACACAGGGGTCGTACAAAGGTCCCTAAGTCCCTAAAATGGTCCCTAAAAAAGTCCCTATAGTCCCTATTTATGTCACGAGAATCATTAATGAAATAGTATAGTCTTATAAACATTAGGTGGCCGGCGTTTACACCCCAGGCGATTACCCCCCCCCCCACGGAAAATACCTCTCCGAAAAATACCCCCCCACGAAAAATACCTCCTTCCCAGAAAATACCACCCGTGGAAAATAACGCTTTCCAAATTTCAGAATTTTATTTGAGTTTAATATTTTTAATTTCCTTTGGGGGAAAAAGTTTTGGCACTTGTATATTATGCGCCAATCATTCAAGTTTATACTGTGTAAAACTTGAGGACAAACCGGTTTCTTCGTTAGTTTTTTTTCAGCTGAGCGAGAGACAAGACAAAGAAAAGAAACAGAATATATGGGATATATATAATTTAGGCTATATATTTGCACATGAAGGGGGGGGGGTATAGTATTTAGACAGTTTGAATTCAGAAAACAATTCTTTCTAGGTATATAGCCACTAAAAATTACAGAAGAACAGCAAGGTATCTGGAAATTTTGTTAACTAAAAAAAAAATCCTAGTGTAAAGTAAATGTAATGTTTCATTTCAGTGTTTTTTTCCAAGCGTTAGCTGTTTTTTTTTAGTTAAACACCAAGAACCTAAACATTATGCCTTTACTAGCATAAGAAGAAAGGTAAGTAATTCAATGATCTATTTCTGTTTTTTTTGTTTGTAGTAAATAATTGAGACAAAAACTTTGGAAAATAGTGAAAAAATTATGTCAAGTTAAGTAAGAGTGATAGTTATAAGGTGTAGACTGCCACTAGTAATGAATCATTAGGGGTAGTAACCCTGAACTAAGAGGGATTTTTGGGGAACCGATTTTTTTCGAGAAGACAGATGTTTGGGAAAATCCCCAAAAATTCGGGGATTAGTCAAAGCCCTGGTCTTTTCAGACAAAATCTGCCAACAAATTTCACTAGGTCAAGAAAACTGCCAAGCGGAATTGCCACTACGCTACCCCACTTTTTGCATGCCCTCCCCCCCCCCGCAATGTGCAAAAATATAGCCCAAATTTTATAAGTCCAATAGATTCTATCACCTGTCCTTTGTCTTTGTATGCTGTGAAACCGGTTTTGTGAGATCTAACCAAAGCTTATTTCTTGAGTGTGTTTCGTGTAATTAGGAAGTACCGTTAAAAACTCACTATTTGATTATGATTCCATTTTTTTGAAGTTATAAAATCCAGAACCCTTAATTCATCATGACTTAATTAAAAAACAATTTACAAATCTCTTGAAAACTGCCATATTTATTTTAGGTTGTTAGCATCACTCTTGTTTAAAACCGTATATGTGTAAACTGAACCAGCTGTGACAGAATAAATATCCAGAAAAGCTCATGGGAAGTATATAATTTGGGTTATATACTTGAGTTTTAGGAAGGGGGAGTCTTCTGTCTGTTAGTGTTCTTCTGTTTTGTAGGACTCGGTGGAGGAAAATCCGAATATTCGACCAGGGAGTTTGAAATCGTGAAAGGGGGAAGTAAATTGTGAGAAAAAGAACTACAGGTCCGGATATCTACTTTAAAGATGCCTGAAACTGTATCCAGGGTTGCCACCGTCAGTAGGATTTTACTAGATCTAGTAAAAAAAAATCTAGTAAATTTAGACGATCTAGTAAATTTCCCGAAATCTAGTAAAAAGTCATGATTTATAGTGAATAAAACTTTTTATTTTCCATGAATTCAGGGGAAAAAATTAGGCTCCATTCATTACAAAATCTGATTTCCATTATATTAGATATTATGGCTACTATTGCTCTCATTTTTACGATTTTGCGTCAACCTTAGTGCTTAAAAATCTCTACTTTTCTCTCGGCTTCTTCTTGATACTCGCTTTGAATGGCAAACTATTTAAAATCAGGAGTTTTCAGAATATTTTCCCAGACTCTCATAACAGCTGCTACGTTTGTTAGCTAGCTTTGTCCCTTTTTAAAGACGCTGCTGGAACCGAACTTTTTCCATACTTGCCCAAGCTCTTTCTGATTCTCTGCAGCTTGCCCCATTCAAGTGCTGGAACAGAGAGACAGTTCTCGATTTGGTCGTTCGTCAAAACCGAAAACCGGAATAGGCTAAATGTCTCGAGTGTTTCGTCCCTGACGAAAACGAAGCAACTTGTTCTCAGGTTGTCAAGTGGAGTACATGACTGGGTGATCCCAAGCGATTTGACTCGGGCTACCAAGAAATGGAAACAAGTAGATCCCTTCGGTCAGAATTCGACAATAGTGGATACTTTAAATTCGGATGAGGCTGTGGACGATTAAAGCCTTTTAAGTGCGACTTTTTTTTAATTGTGACTATATTTTTTCTTCTTACTTTTTAATTTGTATGATTTACCTGACCTGAAGACTATTGACACAATGGTATTTTTTAAAAACTAATTATTGTCTGTTGTATAAGTTTTCTTTTTCTTGGCAGCTCTAGTCTAATTTGAGGTGCACTTTTTAATTTACATAATTTTACAACTAGACCGGTAGCCGATTACGTCATTTCCGCTTTGAAGTGACATAGATTGTATTGGTTTTTGATTCCCTTGAATACGAACGAGAGAAAATCCAGAAAAGAATCAGTTCAGAAAAAATCCTAAATTATTTGCTTTTAAATCTGCCAGAAATCTTTGTAAGCAGCTTATCCAGAATTTAAAGATTAGTGTTTTAAAACTGACAAATTTTCTCTTAAAAATGCAAAATTCAAGGGTTTAGATTTCAAACCTAAAAACGGAAACTGGGGGACAAATTTCAAAAGCCGTCACTTTCAAACACACCTCAGGTTCTAAGCACTCCATCCCCTGAATTGCTTCGTGAATATGAGTTGTAGCTGTTCTTCTTCGTTGATTGTTTTTTACTTTTTCAATATATCTGAATTTTAAGACCTGAAGACCATTGATGAATTTTAAGCCGGGCTTCACAAGCAGAATTTCCAGAATCCAAGATTCCAAACTATTGTTTGACGTCTTGCATACACCGCATCTGGAATATGAAGCCTATCCAGTAGTACATCCAAATAATCAAAAAAAAAAAGATTTTTGAACTTGTAGGTTTCCGGAATTTTCAATCATACTATGAAAACGCAAGAAAAAAAAACGGAGAAAAGAGGAAAAGGGAAAAAAGAAGAAAAAAGGAAAAAAGATTGTTTAAATCCTATTGATTATCCTCCTATAGTAAATATCGATGCTTGATGGTGCAAAATTTTTTTTAAGCATTTAGTAAAAACAGATGCGATTTAGTAAATTTGTCCTCTCAGATTTAGTAAATTCTTTCAGGCCAGGATGGCAACACTGACTGTATCCCATACAGGTAACAGCAAACCCAGGTTTTTCAGTAGCTTAAAGACTTGGTCACTATTGGACTGCTCGAGAAGCTGCTTTGGTAAAAACAATGGGACTGCTCGAGCAGCTGCTATGGTAAAAAGAATGGGGCTGCTCGAGCAGCTGCTATTTAGGACAGCAGCGACAAGGCAGTCTTTATCAGCTGCTTGTCTAAACAAGTTAGTCTGTATAGCGGTGTTTACCTTTTTCCATGAGCTTCCAAGGATTGTTGACGTATGGTTTCTGTCTTGTTAAACTGAAGGTCACGACAGGTACTTTTCTTTGGTTTGCTAACCTGGTTATTGAAATGCCGTCCCGATCTGGTCCCTATTTCGGTCTTAGGAAGGTCCCTAAGTCCCTAATTTTGTACGTTGCTGACTCTTTGATCCCTGGAAGACGTTAAAGGAAATGTATCAAAACTGGAAAATGAGGATAACGTCCACTTAAATACTGTAAAAGAACAAACTGCTGATAGAATTGTAATTCTGAATTATGTTTGGTCAAGAATTGAATTTATGGTGATTATTAGTGGAGTTTAAATCCATGTTCGATATCTACATGATAGTTTTAGTTTTCGGATATATTTAGATATACGTCTTGTAAAATATGAATTGTCGTCTATTAACATCTTAATTATAGTAAATTATCTAAATGCTCGAGACTAGGTCTTTTCTAGCACAAGGTAAAGAACACCAAGTTTTGTCTACTGATCTACAAATTATGTTACCTGATGAGATGATTAAAATCATCATCATCTACTTAACCTGTCAGAAATTTACCATACTAACCTTGGCTTCACTTTTTGCAACCTGCATTTTGAGTAAAAAAAAATTATCGGAATCAAAATAATCCTGATCAGTTATGTTTGAGAGAGAATTTCAGCGTTAATCCTACAAAAATCCAGATGAATAAACTTTGAAAATTTTGGGTTTTTAATGAAGACACCAGCTGCTGCGGCAAAAGTGACGATACGGTTTTCTTGTTTTGTCTTCCCGTATTATGTCACCAAGGACTGACATTTACTAGTTTCCCCTAATCTTTAGAAAATGTGTAAAGAAATTTCTTTTTCAGGTTGGATACCCATCACGCGATGATGATCCATCCTGCAAGCTCTCATCAATTGATTTTGACTCCGATGAAGAATTCGTCGAATTGCATCGAAGATTTTCATCAGCTACTGCAAGAAATATCCCATCTCCAGCCAAAGGATATTTATTTACAAAGTCTTCTTGTTAGTTGTGTTTCATCTCTTATCTATTCTGTGACTACTGTCGATCAGGCAAAGTTCGTTTCAACATATTGTTTAAGAATTGTAGATGAATGCAAAATAAAGTGCAATTATCGAAAACAAGAAAAATATGATTTACGAAGACACTCCTTTGCCGTGTTGGTTAAATGCGGTCGAAATATCGGAAAGCATATGTTTTCATTGTTGGATGACTCTGTGTCTTTTTTAGGTAAAATGTATGAAAATAGGGACTTCTCATCATTTGATATCGGGATCTTCAAAGAAATGATTGTGACTATAGTGAATCAGCTTGATGACAGTGCAGTGAAGAAACAGTATTTAACGATTTTGTTCGATTTTGTTCAGAGGATTCCAGATCAGTGGAACAACCTCCCTGTACAAAGTTTTGAATCATTTGTAGAATTTTATGGTATTTCAAGTGATACCTATTTGTCCGAAAATTTCATAAAGAGAAGAAAGGATCTGATGGAATTTTTGCATTTTTTGAAAACTATCTTCCAAAAACTTGAACCAATAAAGGGTAGACATCCAATGGAAAAGTTTTTAGTTGATTCGGTGCCAAGTTTTTCTCGTCTATTTAGGGGAGTTAACCAACTTTATGCCTCCTCAGATCCGTTTCTAGTGCCTGTACTTGGTCTATCAAAAAACGAGAAAATAGGCCTACTTTCTGAGGGAATATCACATGGTACAAATTATAGAAATGTACCTGTATTCACTTCAAAAACTGAATTCAGTATTCAAATGGAAAAGTTCCTACCTCAGTGTCATTCAATTCTGGCGGATATTATTGGGTTATTGGGTGTTACGCTTAGCAAACACTTTTATTGCAGTCCAGGACTTGTGCAAGCGTTGTCACAGACGTGTGTTACTGGACTGTCTTGCTTACCTGGCTATAGGCAAAAAATGATTATTAAGAATATGCTCGCAAAGATTATTGAAAACTGTCCAATTGAAACGTACGAAGCTATCACTTTGCCTCTACTGAGTGAACTAATTGACCAAGGTAATTCTTCTTTGTCTTTTATTTTATCTTGGTAAGTTTTACTAAGGCACAAAAGTTTACTTCTCGAGAAACCTGACCTTCCAGAAATATTGTGAAACATTACCTTCCAGAAATATTGTTGCACCCACCCCTCCTCCAAAGGTTGGATCCGTGTGCATCGTCGCTGTATTCATAGGTACCTAATTTCGAAGACCACACTGCTTTTCCATGACGATAAATAAAAGTTCGAATAGGGATAAATTTTTTTATTAGACAGTGATAATAACATTCACAAATTATACTGAATATTTCGATCACATGTACAGTGACCGTCATCAGCAGAAATTCTAAAATAAAAGTATTTCTGCTGATGACGGTGCTGTATATGTGATCGAAATATTCAGTATATTTTGTGAATTTTATTATCAGTGTCTAGTAAAAAGGGTTTATCTCTATTCGAAATTGTATTTATTCATAGATACACGCTGATTTGACTGCTTGGGGAAAGAAGAACAGGAAAGGGGTTGAGAGGATTTGTGGGGTTCTTTGAGAGGGATTGAGTCACAGAATCCTCTCCCGTGTTAGCGTACGGCTGATGCAGGTGCAACTTATTGAAAAGCAATTTGGCTGACAGGATTCTGTCTAGGCATGTCAGAGTTTTTTTCTCTCTTTGGAGGTGGATTAAAACGCAAAAGAAACGAATGCTCACTGTTTGAAATGGATCAGGTCACTGTTTTGCTTTATCTGGGCTCTGCGCCTTGTTCTCATTCTCTAGAAGAAGGCTTCCTATTTGGCTGATTTACTAGAATAAGTATTATATTGACCAGGCCATGACTAGTTGGATGGGATCTCAGTGTTTTTGGGGGGCTAATGAGTACATCTTAGGATTCAAAAAGCGAGTTCTTAGACACAAATATTAATGTTACTATAATTTTCATATTATAGGGATTTATCGATTAATCCCTGACAGTGGTGGTGCAGTGGATGGATCTCTGCTTGGCAACAAGGATCGAGGGTTCAATCCTAGGTGCTGCAGGGCTTACGAAGAAGGGGACTCGTCGGTTGAATACACTTCTACGAAGCATCTATGGATGTCTTATGTATCAAAAATGTCCTTGGAAGGATTGTTTTATTTTATATTACTGATTAAATCCTTGATAATCGAAAATGCTGGAGGTTTTCGCAGAAACTGTCCGACATTACCGTTTGTCCTGCATATTGCCTTGTCCTGAGGTAGGCGAAATATTGGCGCAAGATAGAAAACCCTCCCATCAAAGAAATATTTATCTTTTTGACACTTTCTGATTTACCTTCTGTGAATGTTCTGCGAAGAATATTCACGGAGGTTTGTTTCAACAACGGTTCCATCCAACGGTATTACTATAAAGTCTGTTGATCTTTTTATATTGGGAGGACAGGATTAAGACTCAAAAAGTTTACCTTAGACCTCAGTTTACCCTCAGAGGTTGTTCAGGTCAATATTGAAGAGGTCATTCAGGTTACTGTATGTTTGCCTCTAACGTCCCTTCATTTGGTGGAACATATCTGGGCTATACGTCCAAGCAGGTGCAGATGCGGTGATGGCTCTAATGGAGAAAACCATTGTTTTTAAAAGAAAAAAATAGTTCTTAAATGTCACAGTATCGTGATAAAAAAAAAGCTTAAAGTTTAATGTGAAAAATAGAAGTTTAGAGGTTGGCAGCGTCCTACATGTTCACGATAATCTTTGTATATAAATAAAGCAAATAAATCAGATGAATCTTTAATCTCCAGTCGGGCGCTTACAAAAGTTAAGCTTAAGCATATATAACGGAATTTTAAAGGGGGGATGATAGTTCCTTCACGTTTAGGATAACTCTGAATTTGATGTTGAAAACATATGGATTACATTTAAATTTTATTTTCTAAATGTAGGTAAAATGATAATAAAATTTCAAACAAACATAAATTGTTTTATATATGAGGCCACATTCCTTAGCATATCACTCTTTACAGTGTGACCATAAGTTTGAATTTTATGGCATAAAAGTCAAAAACTGAAAACATATGGAAATTAAACTTAAATTTTATTTTCCAACTTAGATTTAAATGTTTCTAGAATGAAACAGTCTAAGTTTCCAGATTGAAACAACTCGTTTGAAACTACTAACTGTGTATTCTTTGCGTGTTGGTGTATTGTAAAATGCCGTCAGGAACGCAACAGTAAAAATTTGGAGACAAGGGTGTGAGGTCGAGCTGTGGGAGAGCTCCCCCCCCATGTTATGGATAAGATAATGTGTGAATTTTCAATGGCACTCTTTACTTTGACTTAGAGAACTTCTTGTTGTTTATCTTTCACAAAGCACTCAATGAGGGTGAACTGTTGTTTGTTTGAAAACTGGTCAACAACATGATGAGAAAGATGGGGAACTGGAGATTGGGCATAGGAAGGAGATGTGCACTGAGATTGGTCACATAGGAAGATGAGACAGTAATGAAAAGAAGGGGAAAATATAGGAACAAAATTAATAAAAAAAAATTCTGTAAGAAATCAACAATCCATTTACAGTTCACAAAAGAATACTGAACCCCTGGTGATCTGGTGTTTTATTTATATGTTTTCCAAAGTGTTTTGATTGGTACTTGTCTGCAGTGCTATATTACATATCACTCTTGTGTTTCATGTCCATAGGGGCTGGTAGGTAGTTGGGATAAATACTTGGCAAAACGGGATTAGATAGGACGAAATTTTCCTTTATTGGTTTTAGTAAATTCCTTCCAAAACGGCATATCGAGCATGATATGAGACAGCACAGCGTTGTAAAGACTGGTGAGGTGAAAAAGGTTTAAGTGAAGTACCTCAGAAGGAGGAGGCAGAATTCTTAAGTGTAGGAGGCAGATAGTTAGTGAGGGGTACGAGCTATTAGAAGACTACAAGTGTGGCAAATAGAAGTGTTGATAAGAAAACCTAGGCATGAAATAAGGTTCACTGTCGAAATGAAGGAGGTAAGTAAGTAAAAGTAAGTAAGACAGCACTGAACCTTTAAGGTCCAAACTGGCGATACGGATCTCCGTTTCTTGGCCCTTCAGCCAGGAAGTGCAATGGGGGGCTGGGGGCCAACCATCCTGTGCTTTTGCACACCCTTCCTGCTTATCTTCCCCAGATTTCACCTGGTACCCATTTAGAGCTGGGTCGACTCTGGCTGAGCTTACAGAGTCACGCCACTGACCCCATTCCCAAATCAAATAACTGTCTACGTCTGGGATCGAACCCGTGCCCCTTGGACAAGGGATTCTCAAACCAGCGCGCCAACCACTTAAAGCAGGTACCATTGGATATAGCCTGTGACTAGTAATTTTCAAGCCAATTATAAAGAGGAACTTCTATCAACGAGCTGTACAACAACGCTACCTATTTTAACCGCAAAAAGGAGTTCATTGACATAAATTCGAAACAATGTTGCATCTAGAATTGAGTGTTGAGGGAATGTACAACCGATATCTTAAGTAATTGTTGTTGTAATCTTTGGCTTTCGGGGGACCTTGGTTTTTTGCTTGATCTTTTTACTGTTTGGAATATTGCGCTATGTTCTAGTTTAGGTCTGCGGATTCGTTTTCTTAGTATTCTCAGTGTTTTGGGTTGTATAGAAATGACTAGTATGACAAACTTGTGTTGTTCAAAGGGCACTTATTGATTCTATCTAAATAAAACTTAATAGTAAAGGAAGTTAAAACTCAGATAGTACAGTAGCCTATAATATGTAATATAATAATTTATAAAATATAAAATTATGTTTTAAACTTAATAAAGCAAGTTGTGGCCTCTTTTTACTTAATCTCCTTTGTCTAAAATCTATAATCATTCTTTTATATAGGTTGTGAACTCGATTTCCCCCGTGTTTGTTTATAATATCCAAAAAATTATATATTTTAGTAATTTTGTTTCATTTGATATCTTATGCATCTGCCATCTTATGTGTAAGAAGGAATTGTTCCCATTATGCTGCAATTGTATGGACATGATAACAAACTTTTATACAGTTTAGTATTTCTGGTATAAATTATAATGAGGAAGGAGGGCGAAATCTAGTGGAAAGTTTGATAAATTTTAAAGAAATAACAGCAGTATTAAGAGGACCGTATAAAATATAATACTTTGGGTGCTTGTGCTCTATCCCTCCCCCTTTCCCTGCGTGCTTGTGTTACCTTTGTGATCTAAAGTCAAAACATTATTCTTTAAAAAATGCTTCACTGATCCTATATGAGGAATTGAAGCTCAATTGAGATGGAATTGGGAGTACGTGAGCACAGATGTTTTGGCCTGAGGAATCTTTTTGTTGTGATGAGTCGTCATTAATAAAATTAGTAAAAAAAAAAACCTTTGCCCCCCCCCCTGAATATATCTGATCCCATGTATAACTGAAACATAGGGTACAAAATAAAATTTAAATAATTATTTTTTACTCATTTGAATCGGCACAAGATTGAAAAGAAAGTGTCTTAAGTAAAACATGTTCAGACTTGAACCATTCATTCCAATAGTGTCATTTGAGGTATTTCAAAGTCTTTTTTCACTTTTTGTGTATTAGTTTTTTCCAAATTTTAATTCCAAAATCAGGTAATTTAAAGTGTGTTTTTGAACCAAATTTTTACTTATTAAAAATTTGCCTTCTCTAACTACAAAATTTCGACATTTAAGCTCAATGCATTGGGGTTTCAACATATTTTCACATTTTAATTTATATATTTTCACAATAAATCAAGGAACTATGAAAATCCAGATAATTTGACTGGGTTTAAGATGGGTAAGTTTTTCTGTGCCTTATAACTGAGGGATAAGTTGTTTTTTTTTTTTTGTTTTTTGCCTTATAACTTGCTTTATAACTGATTATTCTCGCATAATTTTGTAGTTATCATTCTCCTTGATGAGAGATGGAAGACTCTTTGGGTGAAAAAACAAAATGAAGAAACGGACGAAGCAGCCACAGAGGAGGATATTCTGGGGGAATCTGTAACACGACATTTAACTAGGGAGTTTGTGGATCTTCTTTTTAAGGTAAGAAACCGTTCTTAGTTTTTTGGCAATCATTTTTCATTGTTTTACTAAATTACTAAAATTACTAAATTGCTAAATTTACTAAATTCCTTTCACTAGAATTTACTAAATTCAGTCAACTTAGACTACTAAATTTTAAATCTTACTGATTTCATTAAATTTATTAAATTTTAGGTTTTTTTTATTTAAAAATCTTGAATCGTCCCTGCCCCGAAGTGTTTATTGCAGCCTTACTCAATTTGCCATCTTGAAAAGAAGAAAATGCCATCTATAGTATATTCAATGCTATTGTGTCTGAGGTTGCATCTTTGCTGGTAACTTAAAAAAGTTTCTGAATTATTTTGAGGTCTTTTCCTGTTGTTGTTTACCCTCTAAAGATAGATTTTTTGTCAAGTAGTGTTTGTATGACCTTCTCCAATTGTTAGAATAAGCCCTTTTCCCTGGGTATTTTTTCTCGGGTAGATTGGCACGCCATCTATAGTTTCAATTTTCTATAGTGCCATTTTTGATTCCTTATCGTTAAGAAGCGTACTGGGAACTAGCAGAAGAGGGAAAGGAAGCTCCCACAAGCGACGTATTGTACCCGCCGGTATTAAGTTACCCTTAAATTGCGGGGGACAGTTGAGGGGGTCCTTACACTTCCCTTGTTCCTAGGTTCCTTCATTCTGTATGTATTCAGCATTTGGTGCTGATGGCGTGGACCGCTGGAATGCTCGTTTATTGTCCTGTTCTAAATTTTGTCCAAAACAGTATCGAAAAAGGCTTTTCTGCAGATATTATGAAGAAACATATGTCTGAATTTTTCACGCTCGGCCAGGTTTCTGAAGCAAGGAGGCAAATCTTCCAGTTTTGCCATCCTGGGGAAATTCAGCCTAAGAGAGTGGGTACAAGTGTCTCCGATATTATTGATACTATTGCAAAGTATGATGCTGATGATGTTGTTCTGCCAGTCTTTGTTATCCGCCACCCTAGTGAAGTACCACTTATTCCTGCCGATGCTTTTTGTGCGTTGAGTTGCCGTGTAAACTCCTGTTTGCCTGAGCTACGCACTTTGTCTGAATGTGTGAGAACTCTCCTGCCTGGAACAATTGGATGTCTTACGTCGATAATGCAAAAATGTACTGTCTCTTCAAAACCGTCCTATGTAGTTATTCTAAAAAAAACCACCTACTGACCTTAAAGATCCTATTGAGTGCAAAGAGACCCTTGATACCCTGGATGATCATGATGGTACCGTAAGTGTGAGATCTCATCCTGTCAAGAAAAGGTGGGTAGTCCATACCCGAGATAAAGCCTCAGCCACCTCTCTCGCCGCCGCTGCAACTAGTCAGCTAAGTGTATTCACTCATGTCCTTAATCAAAAAGTGCTTGGTATTGTGAGCAATATCCCTATTGTTTTGGAAAAATCAGAGATTATTAATATGATTTCCAGTCTTGTTGATGCAACTCAAATTGGAAATTTTGGATCTTTCTGTTTTGGATTTCTAGACGATTTGGCCTAAAACAAAGCTATAAACGAAGGTTTGTGTTTGGGATACGAGCTTTTTAAAATTAGAGGTTTTCAGAAGTTACTTCCTAGATATTACTGTTGTCAATCACCAAAACACATTGTCGGAAATCGCCCACTCTCATCGACTAATGAAAAGTGTTCACGTTGCTCTTGCGGACATTATAACACAAGTGACAATCCTAGCCCTGAAAGCCCAAATTTCGCCAACTGCGGGGGAAATTATGTTTCCTATAGTCTCAGATTCCCAGTGTTAAAAAAAAGCTATGAATAAGGATAAAAAATGATTGTTAGTGACAATAGATTTCGCTTTGTTCCACTTAATATTAACGGAACCAAAGACAAAGATCTTCTTATTGATGAGCTTCTTGATTATGATATAGTTTTCCTACAGGAACATTTTTTAACTAAAGCCAATACAGATACTCTTAAACGGTCACCCACACACCACACGTATGTACGTGAAGCTAAAAAAAAGCGCCGGTCGACCCTCTGGAGGCCTTGAAACTTTAGTTCACCTCACTAAGAGACCTGAGATCATTTCTTCTCATCATAATTTACTGGCAATAAAATTCAGCAATGTGGTCCTCATGAATATTTATATGCCATGCAATCAAAAGAAAATTTCTTCTCTATCTGTCTTCGCGGGTTCTTGTAAGCGACTCAGGACACTTCTGCTAAGAGTGACCAATCAGGGATTAAATTGGATTTTGGCTGATGATATTAATGCCAATCTTCTGTCCCAATCTGAAAGAAGTGACCTGTTTTTTGATGCTTTGCCTAGTGGCTATCAGTTAGTCAATAAAGATAAACAGTTTACCTACATTCATATCCGTGATGATTCTAGATCAAACCTTGATCATATTATAGTTTCAAGGGGATCTCTCGTGGTTCCTCCTGTCATTGTTTTGGATGATAAAATTGACGATGATCACTTGCCTTTAACTTGTGGAATTGAGTCGCCTGCTTTACTGGCTTATAACCGTTTTTCTTACCATGATAAATGCTTTGATAAGCCAAATTGGAAACGAGTAAATTCTGAAATGTATTTGTGTGTTCTTTGCTTGTTATTATCAAGCCTGAAAGTGCCTTTTCACCTTTTACAAGCCTCTGTAAGGTCACCGACAGCTAAGGTTGATTTAAATTGTTACTATTACCAGATCGTGCATTGTTTGAAGTCAGCTGCTTCAGTTTCAGTTCCTGTTGAACATGATAGATTTGGCACCAGAAAACCGTTATGGAATGTGTGCCCAGAAGTGAAAAAAGCTAAACAACGTGCGAAGTTTTGGCTTCGCCTTTGGATTGCTTGTGATCGGCCCAAGTCTGGTGAAGTATTTAAAATTAAGCAAAATTTGAAACGTCAGTTTAGATCTTCTTTGCGTCAAGCCCGCCTGAATGCTTTGGATGGCCCCTCGTATCAGAAATGTTGTTCTAATGTAATTAATAACAACAAGTTTGAGCCTGCTACCGTTTCGATCATCAAAATCAGTGATTTTGCTGCTCATTTTACCCGTGTTTTTTCTACATTTAATCATTCTATCCAGACCATGTTTTCTTCCTTATTACATAATACTGTTCCTCGAGTTCTTCGGCAAGTCCATATATTACAATATCTAGTGGTGATATCTATCGGGCTTTTAAGAATGTTAAGAAATCAAGTGCTCCTGATATGGATGTTCTGTGTTACAATCACTTCACCATTAAGTGTCCATTATTGTTAACACACATTCAGCTCCTATTCTAGATGTGTTTAGCCCAGTCGTTAGTTCCAGATAATTTTCTTTCAGGAATCGTAACATCAGTTTTGAAAAAGGGAAAGGACGCAGATCAGTGTTCCAGTTATCGACCAATTACAGTGTCCTGCTTCATGATCAAGCAGTTCGAGTATGTCGTATTGCCTTAAGTTTTCACTAAATATGATTTTTCTTATTATCAGGTTGGGTTCAGAGCCAGTGTTGCTTGTTCTCTGGTCTATCATATACTTGGTCAGTTGCTAGTCTTGGCAAAAATGCAAAAAAAGCCACTTTATTTTTTCTTGGTTGATATCTCGGGCACTTTTGACAACGTTGTACATTCGTAAGCGCTTCACTGCTTAGTTAAAGCAGGAGTTAATTCTTCCGTAGTAAAAGTTCTTCAGTATTGGTATTCCAATTCGTTGGTTTGGTTAAAATGGATGTCTGATATATTCGAGTCTATCTCAGTAAAGAACGGAGTCAGGCAAGGTGGTGTGCTGTCTCCATATATTTTTAAAACTGTGCTTGCGGACTGTTCGCGAATGCTGTCTCCTACTGTGTTTTTAGAAAATACTGCTGTTAGTCACATTGCCTATGCTGATGGTGTTCTGCTAGTTAGTCATAATTGGTGAGGCCTCACAATGAGTCTAAATGTTCTGATTAATGCTTTGAGTACAATTGGGTTTTCTGTAAATGCTTCAAAATGCGAGTTTATGTGTTTTAATACTTCTAACCCTGCTCCTTTTTTACATGCGGGTACAGTACTACTCAAGGGTGTCTCAAAGTTGAAATTGATTGGGATTAATTCTTCTGATACACTCTCAACTACATACTCGTTTCTGGTTGCTAGCGTTCTGCAGCGCATTCTATTCTCATATGGTAATATCTCGCCTAATAGAGGGAGGTACAGTCGCCGTGGCTTATGTAAACTTTACCATAGTTTTTGTTCTCCTGCAATTCTTTTTCTTTCTGGTTTGCAGCTTCTAATGCGCAAAAAAGACCGTCTTCAGCTAAGGAGAGGCTATTTTAAATATTGTAAATTCCTGCTATATTTGCCAAGATGGTACAGAAATCACAAGATTATTTCTTATTTTGGACTCATCGACCCTCTAGTGCTGCTTGACAACATCGCTAAGGATCTGAGGACCAATACTCCAAGGAAGATATGTGCCAGTGACCCCCTCACTTTTTTTTCCAGATTAGTGATTCTTTGGATATTGTTAAGTTATTTATGTTGTGTTTTCCTTATTATATCCTTGTGGATAATATTATTTTGTTTTTTCTTTTTGTACTCCGTATTTATTTTATATTGCGGGTTACAAATAAACTTACTTACTTACTAATTTGTTTTCTCATATTTGGCTGAATACAAGTCCTTATGTAGGTCGGAAATATCCATTGTATTTTATATTAATAAAAACTTGTTTTATAGTAATATTATAGTAATACTCATGCAAGATCTATACAGCACGAAAATGTATCAAGTGGAATGCATGGGGTGGAGATTTGGACGCTAAATAAGGTCAACTGGCGGCCTTTTAAAACTTTAAGGGCTATGGCGGTTTCCTTTTGTTTGTTGTTTGAAATATTTTGTAGGCCGGAAACAATTATTTTCTTCTGGAGTGATTTTGATTAAATTTGAATAAGGCAAATAGTTACTTTTGCACACAGCGGAGGAAAACGGAATACTCTTTCGTCTTGCCCCCCGAATTACATCTGAAGAGCCCCCTACTGGAAATAATTAAAAAATAGTGCGGTTAAAGCGCAAATTTTCCGATTTTGCTCCCCGCCTCCTCAAAAATTGAATCTGCATGTGCTTATGCTAATACGCCTCTAACTTATAGCTCAAATTAGACGAAATTCATAAAATTCATCGTTCTTTATCATTTTTACCTTACACTTATCCTATTATGATTTTTCCATACCATGATCCATGAATTTTCAGGAAAAATCCCCCTGTATCTTGCCCCCCCCCCCCAAAAAAAGAATAACGTCAAATCACTCGCAAATCTTTAGAAAAATACTGACTATCTAATCACAGAAAATCTGCTAAAGATACGTCTTCAATCTGATTTTTTCAGAAAAAAAAAATTGGGCAAAAATGAAATTGCTTTACTTTCGAGATAGTGACATCCTTCCTGCTACCAACTATCGCTACCACTATGTACAACCGTTTTTCAACCCAACATGGCAAACATCCAGAAACACGGTACGGTCATCCTGCACGGACTGTTTGAAAAACGACTTCACATGACGCTGCACCTCCATTTGGAATTTGGAAAGTTGACTCAAGAAGACTCAAGTTTTAAGCACCCTGGTGTCACTAAAATTGTCAGAAAAAAGAAGTGCTACGATTCGATATAATGACTATATAATGACTCATATGACTTGCCGGGAGCATACATGCCCTTTGAGGGCCAGTCGGGAGAGGGGTAGTGTTCGAAATTTCAAGGGGCACTACTTGTGCATTTTTCCTGTTTTATATTTCGAATCTTTTTGAGAACACAGTCGGCATTGTTAGAAAAAAAATCCATCTGCTCAACTTTGACCTAAATACTTATAAATTTTGTTGGATTTTTGTTTACTAAAAAGAATACAGTTTGGACAAGATCTACATTCATATTTCGTGTGTATTTTTGATATGTATTGTTTTACACACAGAAAAATTGCAGCAAATCCCCATCCTCCCCTTCTCTATGTTCCTCCCAAAAAATGAGGTGCACGGTCTTGGTTGTTGAAAAATTTGATTGAGTTTTTAATCACCTACAACTTCGCGGTGAATTATTTTTTATTTAACAGATACTTCTGTTTTTCGGTTTATAAATTATCTATCTCCACGACCAATGAGTCTTATTGGATTTTTCTTTCGTCGGATTCGTAGTTTTGTAGGCATTGACTTGTAACACTTTATGTAGAATCAGAGGCGTCGTTTTTTTTTTGGGGGGGGCAGTTGCCCCCTCCCAATATGGTGGAGAAAAAATTATTATATATCCCATGCTTCTTGACTCTCCGGATATGGACCCCTCTTGCCCCCCCCCCAATAAAAATTCTGGAGATTTGCCCCTGTGTAGAATATCCTGTTTTTGTGTCGTAATAGCTTGATAAAACCAAACGTTTGACCAGGGTTTGATTAGGGCCTGGTGGATGATAAAATGACTAAATGTATTGCCTTTTGTTAATACTTTTTTGTTAATACGTTTTTGAAGAAATTTACCTATTTTCCGTGTTTATTTTAGATGTGTAGAATTTTATACAGAAAAATTACCGCCAATCGTCACCCCCCCCCCCTTCTCTTTTCCTAGGTCTCCCAAAAACTGAGGTATGCGCCCCTGCCTGTTCAAACTCTAATAGAATTTTTGATCTGGTGCAACTTCGTGATGAGTTATTTTTCATTTAATGAATACTATATCTGTTTCTTGGACTTGTAAATTGTCATTAGCTCCAAGGCCAATGAACCTTATCGAACTTTTTTCTTTTGCCCAATTTGTTGTTTTCTTGGTATTGACTTGAAACACACTATGTGGTAGAATGTATTGTCCAAGTATGACACACACAATAAGACAATACAACCAGTTGCTTCACTAAATATCAAGGGTTTTGATCAAACCCGATGGATGATAAAAAGATTAAATTTGTTTAAAAAAATGTTTACACTTTTTTTGGTGAGCAGTTTTTAATGTGAAGTACCTTGATTATTATGGAAAATAAAGGTTAGGATTTATATTAAATTGGCTTATTTGATATTATTGTCTGATGGATTTTGATTATATCATGTTGCTATCGCTTCTTGGACAATGTTTTTTTTTTCTAATCAAATTCACTTAGCAAGCCAAAGAAAAGAGAGAAAAAAGATCACATACCCCTGAATATTATAGCCTCTAATACCCCCAATAATCAAACAGTTTTCAGCTTCATCATCGGAAACCAATTACATGACTAATTGATTAGGAAACTCTTTCTAGGGATGTCTTTAGCACTTATGCCCTTGTAGAACATATGGAGGACTTGCGTATAGTGTTTAAACCATAAAAGTTTATAGTGTACTTGCGTATAGTGTTTAACAAAAATAAAAAATAAAAACTTTGTAAGTAAAATAAGGTAAAATTGTTAAAATGTGGTAAAATTTGTAAAATAAGGTAAAATTGTTAAAATTGATAAAATGAGGTAAAATAAGCCACTCCCTAGGAAATACAGGTTAAAATTGGTGTTTTAGAGTTGCCCTGTAGCTAAAACACCAGTTGGGCATTTCTTTTTAAGCATCACTTACAGCTTTTAATGAAATTTTTTAATGATTCTGATTTTCCTGGGCTTAAAAAAGGTAATGCGCCTTCATC
>NC_142806.1:17829176-17850634 GCF_049724085.1 Artemia sp. Qi Xiang Cuo
GCGCATTATTTAAAAATTTGAGCTCTTTGCTTCCAAACAAAAGAATTTTTGTATTATCTGTTCTGGGAGAGCAAAGCAGTGGAAAGTCAACATTGTTGAATACGATGTTCGGTATTTCTCTTGCAGCCAGTGTAGGTCAGTGTACTAGAGGCCTTACCATGACCCTAGTAAAGACTGCAAACCGAAAAGAGTATGACTACGTGGTTATCTTGGACACAGAAGGTGTACGTTCACCAGAACATAGGGGTATACATGGCTGTGCGAAGCGCGATAATAAGATTGCAACCCTATCTATTTTGCCATCAGATGCTGTCATTCTGGTTATTAAAGGTGAAAATGACAATGCCTTAAAAGAAATACTGCCTATTGTTGCACTTGCGTATAAAGGCTCTAAATTGGCAGAAGAACGAGGAGGCTTGCTTAGCTGTAAAATTTTTGCAGCTTATAATCAGGTGAAGTGTCATCAAGAAAACAAAAGCAAACTTCTGAATATTTTTACACAACTATCAGTAACACTTGTTGAATCTTTTGCACAAGCAAATTCACTAGGAGATTTAGATATGCATACGTCCATCAGCTTTCCAAAGATGTTCAGCAATGAACAAGACATACGTGTATTTGGATGCAACACAAAAGGGGATCCACCTAATGACATCCCAAATGAAGAGTTTAGCCTGCAAATTATTGATTTTCGAGAGTATATCCATGAGCAGGTTGTTAGACAGTCTGGGTGGAGTGCTCGAAAAATTGAAAGTCTGGATAATTATTTGTTCTTGGTTTGGGAGTGCTTGAACAACTCTAATTTTGACTTGTCTTTTGAAACGGTCATCGAGAGACACGTGTACTCTGAAATAGAGCGAATTTATCAGACCCTAAGAAGATCATATATCCTGAAATATGAAGAGCAATACGATTTATTAAAGGACATATATAAGAAAGAAAGTTCTTCGAAAACAGAAGAGCTGATGACTTTTAGAAAAATAAATGATGCGGTTGAAGATCTTGATGTGAAGATGAAGCCCCATACTGAAAAATTTGAAGAAGAGGTATACAGAATTTTTGAACAAAAAGAGAACCAAAAGTGGAAAACTGAATACACCAGAAAGGTGGAAGACACTATCTCCCGTCAAACAGGTCAATGGCGTGATAAACTAGAAGTATTCTTGAAGAATCTACTTTTGTTTGACGTAAAGGTTGGTGAATATGAAAAAGAAATGAGAGACAAAATAATAGAAGAATTTAAAATGAAGAGTCTCAAAGACAAATCAAGACAGCAATTGATAGCAATGTTTGACACATATTTTGATAATATTCTACAAAAAGTAAATAAAGAAAACCCTCCAATGGATGTCAGAAATACCGTTCTAAAGGCTTACATGAATAATCACACGATTGAGGCATTAGGAATTGACCTCTTATCTCACGAGGAAACTAATATTGGGCAAAATAGACCGATCTGGAAGAGATTATGGGAAGATGGACTCAAGAAAACTTTTGAAAGCATATATGATGAATATATGAAATGGCTTTCTCAGAGTGAAAGCAATGAAGATCGAATTGAAAAAAACCTTTTTCGTATAATAGTCAGTATCACAACCGGAAAGAAATACTATTCTGATGCAGCTGTACATGATGTAATTGGTGAGGTTGAAAAATATCTTCGACGTGAGAACAAAAAAATTACCAAAGAAAAAAGGAAAAAAGTTCATAGAGATGCGTACGAGATATTAGTAGTTTTCTTTTTAGAAATTCAAGGAAAGTGGGAGGAGGAGAATTCAGTTTACAAGCGTTTCCTTTCAATGAAAAAGGTCATGCAAGGGTTTTGTCTTGACATCGCAAGTGGTTTGGATGAAGTGGACTTAATGGCATCAAGGCTTGAGGATTATTTTTCAAGACACTCTTTTGAAGCTTTTAATAAGGAAGTTCAAGAAAGCGTGATGGCCAAATTAAGAAATAAATGCTGGCCTCAATATACAAAAAATATTCAAGGTCACATGGATTTATTTTTAATTGAGGAAGTTGAGCCAAAAGGTATTGCTGATGTCTTGTGTAAAATAAAAAATCCTAGTGATTTGAAAAGGCTTACGACTTGTAGACTGATTGGCTTTGAAATTGAAGCACTCTCTGAAGATCTAAAATGGGCTAAGTTCCAAGATCAACTTGAAACTTGCTTAAGAAACACGTATCAAGCGGCTCCAAAGGATGAAAAAACGGAATTAAAGTCTTTTCAGTTTCATCAGCTTTTCAATTCACTAAAAATATTTAAGAGCACACATATTGCCGACGAATTGACAAAAGAAATGAATACTTACGGCTGGACAGAGTTGGACAAATTGTCTGTTCATTTTGAGCAGCGACATATTGATGCCATGATCAACATAATTTCCCAGTCTTATACAACCTTGGATAAAGACCATATTATGAACAATGTTTACATACAACTTCAGGACAATATTCATTTTGAAGCGGCTTTTTGCAAAGCATGTCAAGAGCCATGTCCTCTTTGTAATAGTCCCTGCCTTCTGGAAGTGTCTCACAACGGTTCTCATGACACTTATCATCAGCCAGACGGTCTAGTTGGTTGGCGTTATTCCAAAAAAGGGAATAAACTAAGTGCCATGGGTTGTAATACGACTGCTCTTGATCTTTCTTTCACACTAAATAATGGAGAGAAATGAAAATATGCAGACTTCTCAAAGAAATTCACTAATTGGATGCAGCCTGATAGAACTAAGCCTGTTTCAGGTTATAGGGAATACTTAATACGTTTGTATAACAAAGAAATTGCAGCTTACTGTTTGGCAAATCCGTCTGATATATCAGACATTGCTGAAAGTTTTGAAGCTGTTATAAACAAACTTTAAAGAAAGGTTGACTTCCGTATGGATTTTCCTAATAAACCCTGATGAAAAAAGGCAGCTGTGCACCTTGAAGCTTGAAGAGCCCTTGTGACACCAAGGTGGTTTTTGTCACGTCAATATTAGAGTATACATTCAAGCAACCTCTGCTTTTGTGTTGTGTTTGAATAAATTAAATGCACTAATATTCCATGTGACTACTGTTTTGATTAAACATTTCTATACTAAAAAAAAAAACATTTCTATACTTATTTTTTAGAAGGGATTGGTTTGATCCCAAAAACCAGCAGCTTTAGGAGTTTTAATTAGACGATAAAACTATATGCATGCAGGATTTCAAAAGGGCACATAAGCACTATCATAGGCAGCATCACTATAATAGCTAAAAAATATCATTTAAAATTTTGATGATATTTCCATTGAAAAGCGTAATTTCAATCGATAAATGAAACTCAAAACAAACAGAAATTACAATAACTAGGAGTCAATGTCAAAACGAGCAAAAATTAACTTTAGTACGGCTGATAACCCCCATGCTTTCTCAAGACCAGAACATAATTGGCGCTTTACAGAAAACAAAACACGTTTTAAATGTTTTCACATTTTTTAATTTCGTATATAAAAATTTATTTCAGTTCGTTTTGAGTTTCATTTATTTATTGATAGTGATTTGTCGTAGTTTTACGCTTGGAAGATTATTTGACTTAATTTCCGGTCATTTTTGGCTTAATGGAGCTCTTTACCTTCCTTTGAAAAACTTGTTTTGTGGGAAAGTTTTTTTTAATTGATTAAAGTAAATAACCCATTCAAACTCAAATGGAGCAGGAACTAAGATAAGTAGGGCTGACGCCACCTTGCCTTTCAAAGACCAGCACAAAATTTGCTCTTAATTGAGAACAAAATACTGTTTGAATATTTTATGATTTCAAATTAGCTGATGGTATCTAGAAGTTATATTCGGCTCCAGTCCTAATCATTTTAGTTTCTGCTCGTTTTGAGTTTGACTAATTTACTGTAATTTATGCTAGTTTTGGGTTTCATTTACTTAATTGATGGTAATTTGTGGTGGTTTCACGCTTGGAAGTTTATTTGACTTTTATTCAGAACTGCAAAATTAACCCATTTTCCTCTGATGTTTATTCTATATCTTTTTGGCTCAAAAAGATTATTGAAATTTAATTGAAATGGATCCAGTATAGAGAAATATCGGTACTGTTGTATTAGCTGTAAAACACGCGAGCCAGCCACTCGAGAAAAGCAAAGATGAAGTAGGTGTTACCCGGTGATATCCTATCTAACGCTGTATAAACAAGGGGTTTCTCACTACGGGAAATATATTCAAACTTTAGTTATTTGGGTTTTAGGGGAAAAAGGTGCCTAGATTAGGTATTCAATACAAGGGCACCCGCAGAATATTTTCCAGGAGGGTGGGGGGCAGATACCAGAAGAGATTGGAGGAGAAATAAATTTTGTGGTAAAGAAAAAATACAAAGAAATATATCGTTGATCAGTTAAGCATTATTTTTGAGTTTTAACCAGTTAGCTAATATGGCAAAATTGCTGACAAGCTATTGTCACTATAGAACCATTGAAAAAGGACAACTTCCGATAACGTCCTGTTCGGCATGTTCATTGCATTAAATACTGTCGATTAAGCAGCTATGGATCTGGGTAAAAGCTGTTGAAAAAGTTCGAGAATATGTCGCATTGAGCCGGTTACATTCTTGAGAAGGGTTTCAAACTATAGATTGGGCTGTGACAATTTATGTATACAATTGTGGGATGATTATGCCATTTTGTTTTAGATTCTTTAATTCGGTTATAATTTTATTCGCAAATTTTTTGTGGCTTTTCTGTAAATAGTAAAATCCAGTTTATCAATGCTACGAATAATTAATACACCCAGAAACGGGAATTTATTTGCATTTTCAATTTCTAAGGTAAATTGTAAATTTCGGTCATATGTATTAAGGTGATCTAGAAAGCCCCTAAGTTCACTTTCTCCATAATTCAAGAGCGATATTACATCATTCATATAACGCCCCCAATAGATATGTTTAAAAAAATATGAATTTAAGGCCAAATTTTCTAGGTGTTCTACATAAATGCTCGCTAATAACCCGGCTAGCGGTGCTCCCATTGGAAGACATTTTTTGGTGCTAAAAAGAATTACGGAACTGAAAATACATTGAATACTTATTACAAATTTTGACTAGGTACATTAAAACCACGCAATCTATTCCTGTTGTTGAATCTTCAATTAAATGTTAGTTTTCTTCTATTTTATTTTTAATACCTGCTCAGATATTGCTACATCAATATTTGTGTACATAGAAACTAATATTCCATTTGATTACTGTTTTGATAAAAAAAAAAAAAAAATTTTATACTTCATTTTTAAAAGGGATTGGTTTGATCCCTAAAACCAGCAGCTTTTCTTTCGAAGCAAGAGGGAACGAAATAAAATTATTTTAAGAAACATATACGCAAAGTTTTGTTCTATTTTGTCGAAAAATTTTCTTTCTCAGCGTGTCCAAGAAAGTGTTTAGTTTTAAAGCCCATTTGCCTTAAAATAGGTAAATCTAGAGGACATATGAGACATTTTTGAAAGTCTTGGAGTTGTCACAAACGAAACTTAAAAAAAGATTGACTTCCATAAGGATTTCCCTTGCAAACCCTGATGAAAAAAAGCAACTATGTACCTAGAAGCTTAAAAACCCCTTGTGACATCAAAGTGGTTTTTGTCATATCAATATTAGAGCTTATCTCCAAACAACCTCTGCTTTTGTATGTTTTTTGAATAGCTATAGTACAGTCCTCTTTCCTTTGACTACTGTTTTGATTAAAAAAAAAAAAAAAAAACATTTCTATAATTAATTTTTAAAAGGGATTGGTTTGATCCCTAAAACCAGCAGCTTTTATTTCGAAGCAAGAGGGAACAAAATAAAATTATTTTAATAAACATATACGCAAAGTTTTGTTCTATTTTGTCGAAAAATTTTCTTTCTCAGCGTGTCCAAGAAAGTGTTTAGTTTTAAAGCCCCTTTGCCTTAAAATAGGTAAATCTAGAGGACATATGAGACATTTTTGAAAGTCTTGGAGTTGTCACAAACGAAATTTAAAAAAAGATTGACTTCCATAAGGATTTCCCTTGCAAACCCTGATGAAAAAAGACAGCTATGTACCTAGAAGCTTGAAAAGCCCTTGTGACATCAAGGTGGTTTTTGTCATATCAATATTAGAGCTATATCATCCAAACAACCTCTGCTTTTGTATGTGTATTTGAATAAGCTATAGTACACTCCTCTTTCCTTTGAATACTTTTTTTATTAAAAAAAAAAAAAAAAAACATTTCTATACTTAATTTTTAAAAGGGATTGGTTTGATCCCTAAAACCAGCAGGTTTTCTTTCGAAGCAAGAGGGAACAAAATAAGATTATTTTAAGAAACATATACGCAAAGTTTTGTTCTATTTTGTCAAAAAATTTCCTTTCTCAGCGTGTCCAAGAAAGTGTTTAGTTTTAAAGCCCATTTGCCTTAAAATAGGTAAATCTAGAAGACATATGAGATATTTTTGAAAGTCTTGGAGTTGTCACAAACGAAATTTAAAAAAAGATTGACTTCCATAAGGATTTCCCTTGCAAACCCTGATGAAAAAAAGCAACTATGTACCTAGAAGCTTAAAAACCCCTTGTGACATCAAAGTGGTTTTTGTCATTTCAATACTAGAGCTTATCTCCAAACAACCTCTGTTTTTGTATTGTTTTTGAATAGCTATAGTACACTCCTCTTTCCTTTGACTACTGGTTTGATTTAAAATAAAATTAATGTAGTTTATTTTAAAAGGGATTGGTTTCAAACCAAAAACCAGCAGAAGCTTGAAAAACCCTTATAAAATGATGGTGATTTTGTTTGATATAAATATTAAAAGGTTTCCTCCAAATAACTTCTGCTTTTGTTGTGTATTTGTGTAGTTTTACTAAACTAATAATAATAATAATAATAATTTATTTATTACCCACTATAAAAAAGAAGCGGAGTACATAAAAAAAAATAAAAACAAATAACTAATAAAAAACCTCTATAAAAAAACAAACTCTCACATTTAACAATTATTTAATAAGACGACGTAAATTATGATGCGCAGTAAGACCTGCAGACAACGACAGCTTTCCCGCAATCACAGTAACTTTTTCCCGTAAATCAGGGAGGCCGAATCACGATATTAGATGCCGGTACCGGAACCATGGAAGGAGGCACAAAAGGTACCGAGAAAATTTAAAATAACAAATCCAGAGATAATTCAGATCTTTAGGCTTCAGAATTAGAAGAAAACCAGATAAAAAAAGAATAGAATGATCGCAAAAAGAAGAATATAATTTCCCAAGCGCTTTTCTATCGTACCTCCCTCTATTTGCAAAAATTTTTGAATATCCTATCTGAATTTTTTTTTTTTTGTATTAGAAACTGTCAGAGCCTGAAGTATTTGAGATTATTAGTAATGTGAAGACCAAGCCACTGAAAAGAAGAGACACAGGGAATAGAGAAAAAAACACAATTAAGAGGGAGACTGGCACTGGAATTAAATGAAATATGTTCGCCCTTATCAACATTCAACATAAACCCAATCCGTCTGAACTGGTTTGAGATCCAGCTGACAGAATGTGAGAGTGTAGTCCTAGAACGACTGACAAGGAGAACATGGTCCGCATAAGCAAGATACGAGACATCAACTCCATCAGAAATGAAAGTCGAAGGCAAGGATGGAAGAATAGGAGCAATACATAACTTAAAAAAAGTTGGAGAAAGCACACCACCCTGACGGACCCCACGCCGAAGAAACACCCTTGAATCAGAAACTAATCCATTACATTTTACCCGAATAAAAGAATTCGAATACCATTACCGTAACAAAACAACAATAGAAAGGTTAATATTGTTGGAAAAAAGGGAATAAATTGCATGTGAGTGGACTATACTAACGAAAGATTTTGAAAGATCAAGAGCACAGATAGGAAGAGGAGATTTATCATTAATAGATTGCAAACAGGAGAGGACCAAGAACACGATGAGCGTGCTGAGATCCAAGCCTTTTTTGAAAGCCAAATTGGTTTGCACTAAAAATAATATTTTCCGAAATGAAAGGGAGAAGAATATATTCAAAAACTTTGCTAAGAGTGCACGAAACAGTAATTGGTCGATAAGAACTACACTCTGACGAAGTTTTTCCACGCTTCAAAACCGAGGTGACTGTGCCACAGAGAAAGCTGTCGGGAACCATAGAAGTAGATAAACACATCTGAAACAGTAGCTGAAGATGATCTATCAAAGTTGGGCAACCTACTTTTAGATGATAAGACGAAATTCCGTCTTGATCAACAGAGCTAGATTGCATATTCTTAATAGCTTGACCAATATCAACAGTAGAAACTGGTAATACATTACTCTGAGAAATATGATTAGGCAAACACGACTCAAGAAGGTTACTAAAAAGCTTTTCAACTTCCCGGTTCACCTTGCCGAAAATATCATTATAATAGGACACCCAAGTATGAAATGCTATAGGACTTTCAGAAAAATCACTACTAAGCTTATCCGAATTCAGAACATGAAACCACTCCTTTCCCGACACAGAAAAATAAAAACCAGATAACCTAGACTGCCGTAAACCTTTTTTATAAACAAGCTTGGTACGTTACTACAGATCAAAGACAATTTCTTGATTTGGCCGACTGCAACATACCTTTAATTCTAGCCAAAAACTTATCTTTATTCTTTACAAATTCTAATTCTGGTCTCAAAACCCATTCTGACTTTCTAGTTTTAGCTTTAACCTTTTCTAGAGGAACAACTTTGGTCTCTGCTTATCTTAAGCACTAAATTGATTTATCAAAATAATCATTTAGAGACTGCTTATCATTTGAGAAACGGTCTGTAACTTGAAGCAAATGGTAAGGAGCTTTTATAGAACCCAATAACGCGGACAACGTAGTAATATAAAGTACAAAATTAGCTCTATTCCAGTTATTCCTGTAAAACCACTTGGAACTTTGTGTAAATGGTCTACAGATTTATAAAAATGCATTGCTTCACATAATTTTAAAAGGGATATGTTTGACCCAAAAAGCAGCAGCTTGTCTCTTCGAGCAAGGGACAACAAAATAAAATTATTTTGCGAAACGTTTACTCAAAGTTTTTGTTCTATTTTGGCAATAAAGTTTCTTTTTGTGCATGTCCAAGAATTTGTTAATTTTATTAAGTCCCAAGCCTTCAAACACGGCTGATTTTTTCATTACCTACTGCACAGGCATAAATGGGATTGTCAGTTTGTGTTTTATCTGTTGAAGAGAAAACACGTTCAGCTTCCATCCTCTGCGCTAGTTTTATTCAGTAAGATATCCCCTGGAAACTATAAATTCCTCTTCTTCTTCCTCTCAAATTTAAAAAACAACAAGTTTTTTCAACTGAAAGTAAGGAGCAACATCAAAACTTGAAAGGATCAGAAATTATTACGTATACAATGTGGGTTGGCTCCTCCTCAACACCTCGCTCTTTACGATAAAGTTTAAATTTTGTGCCAATTCTTTAAAAACAACTCCTGAAACACAAGGGTCGTTTAAGGACAATAAGTAACTTTTTTAAAGTGGCGAAAAACTGTAGCGTGAAGAGCGATGTATTTAGGTGGGAACTCCCCACCCATTTATGTAATAGTCATGGGCGCCCATAGGCTGAATTTTAGGGGGGGGGGGGAGCGTACCTGGTCTAATCGGAACTTCGTTTTGAGTTTATAGGTATATCAAACTAACAATCCACAGTCATTTTTTTCTCTTTTTTTTCAGTAAAGCCTAAGTTATGTTCTGGTCTTGAGAAGGCATGGGGGTTGTCAGCCCTAGTAATGTTAGTGCTTGGAAGGGGATTTTGAAGAAACCAAAGGGGTTATGCGCATACTGCTACTAATGCTGCTACAGCTATTGCTACTGTGCAATCTAAGGATATTAAGGTGAAACTTTTAAGGAATTAAACAAAAAAAAAAAAAGTTTTTTTAAATGAAAGTAAGGAGCAACATTAAAACTTAAAACGAACAGAAATTATTCCGTATATGAAAGGGACTGTCCCCTCCTCAACGCCTTGCTCTTTACGATAAAGTTTTTTATTGTTTAACAAAAATAGAGTTGTGAGAAAGTCCAACTTTAGCGTAAAGAGCAAGGCGTTGAGGAGGGACAGCCCCTTTCATATACGGAATAATTTATGTTCGTTTTAAGTTTTAATGTCACTCCTTACTTTCAGTTAAAAAAACTTGTTTTTTTTAATTTAATTTTTGAACGTTTTTGAATAAATGAAGGTTTTGATCTTGATTCACAGTGCATGAATAATTAAAACAAAATTTTCATATTAATTTACTTTTATTTGGTTAAATGGCTTTCTCGAAACTTGTTTCACTTTATTTACGAACGTTTTTATTAGTAATAAATATACGTAACTTACGAATTAACTTACGTAACGAACTTCTATATTCATATATTTTTAATACATATATTAGGGGGTTCGTCCCCTAGTCAATACCTTGCTCTTTAAGTAAAAGTTCAAATTTTGTTCCAATTCCTTAAAAATGACCGCTTAATCACAAAGGCCGTTAATTAGAATAAATAGCTCTTATTAAAGTACTAAAAAATCTCTGGCTTACAGAATGAGGTATTGACTAGCGGGTGAACCCAATCATATATGTAATATTTTCTGTTCGTTTAAAGTTTTGATGTTGCTGCTGTTGCAGTTGAAAAACTTGTTTTTTTATAATTAATTTCTGATCTTTTTTTAAATAATGCTGGGAAGTCCAGCGTCCCCTTCATAGCAATGTCCCTTCCCCCATGAAAACTTCCTTCATGGAAAGATCCTCCTACATAACCCCCGACCCCAGGCACGTACGCAGGAATTTGTTTCGGGGGGGCCCAATTTGTTTCGGGGGGGGGCAAATCCTTCAAACCCATTATTCTGTGAGAAAAATCAGAAAATTATGGGAAAATGAAAAAAATCGTGATATTTCGGGGAGCGCCAGGGCCTGGAGGCCCCCCCTCCGTACGTCTCTGCCCAACCTCCCCCCCACTACCAGGAAAAATCTCCCCTGAAAACGTCTGTACTGTATACTTCCCAATAACCAATACTATATGTTAACATTGGGTAAAGTTCATAGCTTTCAGCCCTCCTCCTGGGAGATTCGGGGGATTAAGTCATCCTAAAAGACATTGTTATAATATTTTCGACCATGCTGGACAAAATGGCTATCTAGAAATTTTGGCCAAGTGACTTTGGGAAAACAATGAGCTTGGGAGGGGGCTTAGTTGCCCTCCATTTTTTTTGGTCACTTAAAAAGGGCACTAGAACTTTTAATTTCCATTCCAATGAGCCCTCCAACGATATTCTAGGACTACTGGGTCGATACGATCACCCATGGGGAAAAAAAAAAATAAAATAAACACGCACCCGTGATCTTTCTTCTGGCAAAAAATGCAAAATTCCACATTTTTATAGATAGGAGCTTGAAACCTCTACAGTAGGGTTCTCTGATACGCGGAATATGCTGGTGTGATTTTCATTCCGGTTCTATAACTTGTAGGGGGTCTTCCCCCTTTTTTCGAAAATCAGCCAAATTTTCTCAGGCGCTTAACTTTTGAGAGGTAGGATTAAACTTGATGAAACTTATATATTTGAAATCAGCATTAAAATCCTATTCTTTTGATGTATCTATTTGTATCAACATACCGTTTTCTAGAGTTTCGGTTACCATTGAGCCGGGTCCCAATAACCAATAGTACATGTTAACATTGGGTAAAGTTCATAACTTTCAGCCCTCCTCCTGGGGGCTTCGAGGGGTTAAGTCATCTTAAAAGACATAGTTATAATATTTTAGACCATGCTGAACAAAATGGCTATCTCAAAATTTTGATCAGATGACTTTGGGAAAAAATGAGCGTGGGAGGGGGCCTAGTTGCCCTCCATTTTTCTGGTCACTTAAAAAGGGCACTAGAAATTTAATTTCCGCTCCAATGAGCCCTCCCACGATATTCTAGGACCACTGGGTCGATACGATCACCCCTGGGAAAAAAACAAACAAAAAAATAAACACGCATTCGTGATCTTTCTTCTGGCAAAAAATGGAAAATTCCACATTTTTGTAGATAGGAGCTTGAAACCTCTACAGTCGGGTTCTCTGATACGTTGAATATGATGGTGTGATTTTTATTAAGGTTGTATAACTTTTAGGGGGTCTTTCCCCCTTTTTTCGAAAATCAGCCAAATTTTCTCAGGCGCGTAAATGGAAAATTCCACATTTTTGTAGATAGGAGCTTGAAACCTCTACAGTAGGGTTCTCTGTATGATGGTGTGATTTTCATTAAGGCTGTATAATTTTTAGGGGGTCTTTCCCCCTTTTTTCGAAAATCAGCCAAATTTTCTCAGGCGTGTAACTTTTTATATGTAAAATTAACCTTGATTAAACTTATATATTTGAAATCAGAATTAAAATCTGATTCTTTTGATGTATCTATTGGTATCAAAATTCCGTTTTTTAGAGTTTCGGTTACCATTGAGCCGGGTCGCTCCTTACTTACAGTTCGTTACCCCGAACTGTTTGATATTTAGGTAGAAGTTGAAATAAATAAAAACAAACTTTGATCATGTGGACTTTCAAAAAGGTGACAAAGCAATATATGAAGAAGACCTAATTAAGTTAGACCTTTAAGGGTAAGTCTTGGGAGACTTTGAACTAGCCAGAAGGCACTATGTGTATACTTTTAATACTACCACCACAGTTACTGTAACTAACAACGCTAAGGGTATTAAAGTGAAACTTTTAGGGAAAGTTTAGGAGGAGTTTCAATTAGACGATAAAACTGTATGCATAAAACAGGTTTCAATCAGACGATAAAACAGGTTTTCAAAAGGGCATATAAGCAATATCATAGGCAGCACCACTCTATAATAGCTAGAAATATCATTGAAAATTTCGATGATATTTCCATTGAAAATCGCAATTTCAATTGATAAACGAAAGTCAAAACAAACATTAATTACAATAACTAGGAGTCAATGTCAAAACGAGCAAAAATTAACTTTATTACGGCTGATAACCCCCATGCTTTCTCAAGACCAGAACATAATTTGCGCTTTACAGAAAACAAAACACGTTTTAAATTTTTTCACCTTTTTTAATTTCATATATAAAAATTTATCAAAAGTTTGAAGAATAAATATCAGTATATGTCAATTAAACTGACAATCCACGATCTTTCGTTTTTTTTTTCCATCAGTAAAGCGCAAATTATGTTCTGGTCTTGAGAAAGAATGCCGGTTGTCAGCCGTACTAATGTTAATTTTTGCTCGTTTTGAGATTGACTCGCTGTTTATTGTAATTTTAGTTCGTTTTGAGTTTCATTTATTTATTGATAGTCATTTGTGGTAGTTTTACGCTTGGAAGATTATTTGACTTTATTTCCGGTCATTTTTGGCTTAATGGAGCTCTTTACTTTTCCTTGGAAAATTTGTTCTGTGGGAAAGTTTTTTTTTTAATTAATTAAAATAAATAACCCATTCAAACTCAAATGGAGGGGGAACTAAGATAAGTAGGGCTGACGCCACCTTGCTTTTCAAAGGCCAGCACAAAACTTGCTCTTAATTGAGAATAAAATACTGTTTGAATGTTTTATGATTTCAAATTAGCTGATGGTATTTAGAAGTTATATGTGGCTCCAGTCCTAATCATTTTAGTTTCTTCTCGTTTTGAGTTTGACTCTGTTATTAATTGTAATTTATGCTAGTTTTGGGTTTCATTTACTTATTGATGGTAATTTGTGGTGGTTTCACGCTTGGAAATTTATTTGACTTTTATTCAGAACTGCAAAATTAACCCATTTTCCTCTGATGTTTATTCTATATCTTTTTGGCTCAAAAAGATTATTAAAAATTAATTGAAATGGATCCAGTATAGAGAATTATTGGTACTGCTCTATTAGCTGTAAAACATGCGAGCCAGCCACTCGAGAAAAGCAAAGATGAAGTAAGCGTTACCCGGTGATATCCTATCTGACGCTGTATAAACAAGGGGTTTCTCCCTACGGGAAATATATTCAAACTTTAGTTTTTTGGGTTTTAGGGGGGAAAAGGTATATAGGTTAGGTTAGGTATTCAATACAAGGGCGCCCGCAGAATATTTTCCAGGACGGGGGGCCAGATACAAGAATAGCGGAGATTGGAGGAGAAATAAATTTTGTGGTGAAAAAATACAAAGAAGTATATAGTAGATCAGTTAAGTATAATTTTTGAGTTTTAACCAGTTAGATACTATGTCAAACTCGTTGACAAGCTATTGTCACTATAGAACGATTAAAAAAAGGCAACTTTTCGATAATGCCTTGTTCGGCCTGTTCATTGCATTAAATACAGTCGATTAAGCAGCTATGGATCTGGGAAAAGCTTTTGCAAAAGTTCGAAAATGTGTCGTATTGAGCCGGTTGCAATCTTGAGAAGGATTTCAAACTGTAGATTGGACTGTGACAATATTTCCTATGGCCGTATGTTTGGCTTTAAAATACACTTATCTATCTATCTGTCTAATGTGCAGAATAATTGTACCAAACACACTTTGCACGCCAGGTGCTTCAACTACTTGGAATGTGGTCCGTATAATACGGAAGTTCCTAGCCCCTTGCACCTGTTTCTAGGCAAAAATTCCTGCGTTGTTTCTGAAAAAACCCTCTGACGTCACGACAGCCATAGGGAAATAGCATAGGATTTCTACGGCATGCTCTCAGACGTCACGGCAGCCATAGGGAAATTAACGTTGGATTTTAAACGGAGCCCTCTGACGTCCCACCCTCGCACCTGTCCCCAGCTGGCAAGATTTCCATTTTAGGCAAGAGTGCAATGACCTTGGCAAGAGTTCAATGGTTGGGTTCAGATTCAATGGAAGAGTTCAATTTCAGTTTTATATTTTATGTTTACTTGGAATGTGGCCCTTATAATACACAAGTTTTGATAACTGAAGCTCCTAACCCCTCACACGTGTTTCTAGCGCATACCCTCTGAGTTCACGGTGCACACCCCCGTTTCAAGCGCATGTTACACCATGCGACACACCCTCGTCTCTAGATAAGTGAAGCTACCAGCCCCTCAAACCTACATAGTGCAGTCACCTGTTCTATTAGAGGGAATACAGTTGGCCCGACTCCGTGACATACCCCTCTCGACTCTAATGACGTCATACGACTTACCCCATTTCAAACATACAGGTCTAATATGCTTAACGCAATTTTGCGTAACCCTACCACAGGAACCCATGGGGGGAATCCCCACTTGTAGCTCACACCTTACGTAATGATTGCGCAACAGTGTCACGTGATACTTTTTTTATTCACTTAATTAATATATATATATATATATATATATATATATATATATATATATATATATATATATATATATATATATATATATATATATATATATATATATATATATATATTAATGATAGGCTTAAGGCACCTCAAGGGCAACGGCTTCAAAATGCAAGTTGTGTCCCTATAAATAACTGCTCTTGTCTGAAATATCCTTTTTATCAAAGATGTACTTCTATAAAAAAAAAAAAATTCATATGTAGTTAATGGCGGAAATTAAAGTTTCTGAGCGCTATAATAAATTTGAGAAACTTCCAAACACCTTTTTTAAGCAAAACCTACTTATTTTGTATTATATACATTTTATATAAGAAGTGACTTAAATTTCAAAGCTGCCCGCTTGTCTTCTTAAAGGTTGAAGGACTGGATAGAATGCTCAACAATCAACAATTTTTCCCCCCAGCGATAGTTTACCTAATTCGCACTTATCACGCTTTTTGTTTGCAAAGCGAGTCTTTACCAATTTGAATTCTAGTTTTATTCAAGATTTGAATGTTTACAACTTGTGATACGAGCCTCCTCCCTCCCCCAGAAAGACTTTTATGTAGCAAAAGCTTTTCTGTGCAGGAATTTCTATTATAAATTATAAAATTGTGCATGCCATTCTACAGTGCTTGGAAAGAGTGATTTTTACCCTTAAAGTCACTCTCTTCCTTCCTCTTAGGCTCATGAATACCAAATTGACAGACAAAATTCTGACAAGGCTTCTTTTTAAATTATTCACTTGCAACGCCCTATATAGGATGATTAATTGGCCATTATTTACCAGTTCCAAGCCAGATGATACGGTTGTTTGATAGTTTGGCACAATAAAGAAAGCTCCAAGTTGAGCACTTTCTACATCATAAATAGATTCTTCCACGGAAAAAGGTTAACTCATTGTATTTGTTCAAATAAAACCCCTTTAAATGCAGAGGATTAAATTGAAATTACCTTGAATTTTAGGCGCAGGACGACTATTATAATCCATAAATCTATTTCTAAAATACCTATTCAGATCTGAAAAGTCTCTTTGTTAGAAATTTTTGGCGATTTTAGTTTTCTCTTTGCTTATTTATAATCACATAAATCTCTTTTCTGACTACCCTTTGTTTAGCCTTTTGTCGTTTAAGTGCTGATTTAAGTTTGTGTTTTTTTCTCCTGTTTTATAGATCCATCTTTCTTGATTTAGAGAGATTGTCGTTCTAATGATTCTAAAAAATATTTTCTCTCTCGTTGTCCCTTTTTCTTTTTATCTTGACAAATTTTGAAAAGAACATATACTGCTCTTTGGACCTTCAATTTTGATCTAGTTTGAGTAAAAGGGTGCTATTGTCATTTCGTCTTAATATACAGCACAATTTCGAGGGTTTATAACATAAGTCGAGTGGGTGGATTGTTGCTAATATATTAGTTTCTTTAAAGCATATATTTGTTCAGCAATAGCTTAACGATCTCTATTTTGGTTGTTCATATGCAAGAATTCGGATTTTAATAAAAACTACCATATATTTTCTTTTGCTTTTAGTGTTTGCTTGATTTAACCGGCTTTAAATTAGTGTACCTTCCTTCTCTTTAGATATTTCATGTTCAAATACCTGTCATATTGCTCTTTTTGAATGCAAAAAAAATGGCAAAGCTCCAAAATTATAAAAATTGGTCTGAATTATGTTTTGGAGTTTACCAATATTACTTTTTTCCTCTTTTTGGTACCTGGAAGCAAATTGAGACAGAATAAGGTCTCTTTTACATTAGTGTCTCTTCCCCACTTACAGTTTGAGCTACCTAGAGTTGGACTATCCGCCGTTCTAATAGTCTAAAATAGGGCTTTCCATACTTCTGATTATATCTGTGGCTTGGGTTGTACCTTATCGCTGCTGATGGAAATAGCTAGTACTATCCTAGATAAAAATATGTTGAAATTTAAAATTGTTTTTCACAAAATTGGATCGGTAAATTGTTACGACGGATTGAGTAGGTATCCTCAAAAACAAAGGCAAGATTGAACAATGTCATGGCAGCAAAACTTCAAACGGAAAAAAAAAACACTTTTGTGTAAGAGAGTCCTGAAGGCTCGACCTGGGAACAATGATAATTTTAAAAAGAAGAAAATGTGGACGTTTTAGGGTTTTATTTGAGGGCGTTGTAATAAAGAATATTTGTTTATATTGGCTTTGGCTTTTTTGGGAGGGGGTGGGGAGCAAATTTTTGAAACTCCTTCTCCTTCGGCCTCACTACTTAGGTATGACGTGCGGCCGTACGGATTCAAGACTAATCCTCTGCAAAAAAGTGGTATTTGCATCATGCAGGGTTATCAGCCATGTTTTACGAATGCTTATGTCTGCTTACTCCTAGGTGTCTCCTTTTAATTTTATTCACGTTCATAACACAATATTTACCATTGTTTTCCCATATGACCTTTTAACTTACAAGCTGCTGTTGCTAAATACTTGGTTTCAGCTGGGAATGTCTAAGGTATCTTACAGCCATGCAATTATAGAGAGCATAGTTTGTGTTTGTGCTTGTTTTCAACAAGGAATGAGTTCTCTAGTTGCCAACAAGTTGTTCTGACAACTTTGGATAATTTGGTATCTTTGTGGAGATAGGTGATATAAAAATCTCCATTCTGAAAAATATTAGTGTCTGGAAAGCAGGAAAGTAGAGGTGACCCTAAAGCCCCCACTGCTCACCCCTGCTGCCACCTACAACTTTTTTTTAACACCATATATTGACACGAGAACCACGTGGTTTATGGTTTTTGTCAGTGAGAATTTGAAAAACCATGAATTTTGTCGCATTTATGTATGTTTTCTTGGCTGGTTATGTGTGTGTTGTTCGATTTATTTGATGTTTTTCATGGATGTTTAATGGTTTTTGTCAGTGAGAATTTGAAAAACATGAATTTTGTCACATTTATTTATGTCAACAGCAATTCATGTCTGTTTTATGGTTTTCTCAGTGAGAATGAAAAAACAGAATTTTTCTCACTTGAAAAACCATGAATTTTGTCACATTTATGTCTGTTTTCATGGATGTTTTATGGTTTTTGTCAGTGAGAATTTGAAAAACATGAATTTTGTCACATTTATGTCTGTTTTCATGGATGGTTATGTGTGTTGTTCGATTTATTTGATGTTTTTCATGTCTGTTTTATGGATGATTCAGAAATAGTATTTGATGTTGTTGCTCTAGCCAAATGTTATTACTCTCCCTGAAACAGTTAGATCGCATGTTTTATTCTCATCCAACCAACGAGTCTGATACATCTTCCTTCTCAGTCAATCAGAGACGTGGTTATATATTAGCGGCGCTGGGACTATATGGACCGAGTTTTTTTTATATAGTTTATTACTCTGTGAATAGAATTCAAAGGAGTGAGAAAGAAGAAGAACATTTTGACTTTACTCATTTGGATATATATTTGTGCGTGTGTTGACAATGGAGACGAGTGGAATGTTTACAATATTAGAAGTTGAGAGTGGAGTTGCTGATAATAGTACAAGAGCACCAAACATTGCGGTGGAAATCACGAAAGGATCACGGCTTTGTCTGGAATGGGATGCAGTATATGCAAGATATATGATATCCTTGAGCAAATTTAAAATGGAGGATCAATTATGTTTCGCCGCTAAAGTTGATATAGCACACATGAATAGACTTCAATGTGCTTTAAGTGCATTGGTGAAACATATTTAAGACAATAAACAGTATCGATGATTGTACATGCTCTGTATTTTTGATGTTGTTGTTGTTGTTGTTGTTGTAAATATTCAATAAAATTGTTCCGAAATAGAAAATGTTCTCTTTCTTTTCTGGTCAGGTTAGGGTAACGACTCAGGGTCAGTCTATAGTCAGCAGTCGGAGTGAAAGGACTGAAAAATGAATAAATTTGAGAAAGAGAGAATTAGATCAAATCGAGTGTTTATGGAAAAACATTTGATTTTGGATGATGATTTTCTCGATTTATCTCTTAAATGCAGGATATTCTCTTGTCGGGGAACACTTGACAATATAATGAGGAGTGATTCTCCCCCTGTGGAATATTGTATGAAACTTTTAAAATGTGATTCAAATGCTTATACTCAATTTATTTATATATTAATTTTAACAAAGCAGAATCATATTGTGGATATAATTTTGAAAACATTTACAATGTAATCAATGTAGATGGCTCCCACATCATTCTAAAGAGGTAACGTCACAGAGCTACTCCTCTCTCCCACCATTTCCCTCCACCCTGAATTTATCGAGCGAAGAGGATCAGTTTCGTTTTAGCTGTGAGTGGGTTGACATCTGAAACCGAAAAAATGTTATATATATGTCAAGTGTGCTTGTACAATCTTGGCAGTTGGAATAAATGTGAGACTTGTACAATTATAGATGACTATAGTGAAAAGTGTAAATTATGTAATCCTTGTAAATTACATAGAGGCTATTCGGTAAAAATTAAAGGATGTAATTAATGTCTTGAAGAGGTGTGTGATTCCCACCCTAGAGGGCACCTTTCCTCCAATTGTCATAATGATAAATGTAAGCAGTGGGAAAATACTTACCCCGCTCGGATTGGACAGAATCCTAAACGTGATTTTAGTTTATTTCTACGAGATTGGTATCGTCGAGGATTTAAATTCGTATGGGAAGAGGAATCTGGTCTACGATTCAACTGTTGGGTTAACAATACAATTTGGTTTCTACGTCATCGCTGTGACGACACCACCTACTATGACTATAAACCAAGTGATTTTTATTTTTCTGTGACCGAATGTGATTCATCACTTGAAAACACTGTTTGTTATATTGCTTCAAATAGACAGATTGAAACTCTTGAATTTCATAATATGAATGTAAATAGTATCATTGACTATACAAAGAGATATGACAAGAGTGAAGTTAAATTGTACTGTAGAAAATGTGACCCTGACTTTGCAGTCAATCAAGATCAATATAAAGTGAATCCAAATGATTTACCAACATTAGTGGTTCACGACAGTTGCCAATACCTCGAAGATGAAGAAATATAAAGTGAAGATTTAAATACATTGTTGTATATATATACGAATTTTATTAATAAACAAATTTACAAACAATCTATGTTCAAATATTTACTCCTTTGTAATATCAATATTTATCACTGTTTTTATGTATACTACCTCATTAGGCTATATTATTTGAACCTCATAATCCTCCTCCATTGGTATAATATTTGTTGGAGAGGGTATCTCCTCAGCAAATAAATCCTCGGACCCACTCCTCAACAGATCCCCCTCCACTGGCACAATATTTATGGGAGAGGGTATCTCAGCAGCAAATAAATCTTCACGCACTCGAACTCGCGGGTTATGTATTCGAACCGAGGACCCACTCCCCGAGAGATCCACCGCTCTACATGTACAGAGACGTTCTTCCTCCTCCTCAGGGGTGATCTCGATGCACTCGTTCTCTGCACATGTAGCTAGAAGAAGATTCTCCTCCTCCTCGATAGTGAGCCCCCACTCGCTCCATACATCCTAAAAAGGTTGAGAACACTATGGTCAAAAGCTCTGTGGAAAGGTATAGTCTTCATGAATATACTGAGGGGTGTTCTATAAATGTAATAAAAATTTTTACTTATTTTTTTCATTTTTTATATAATTTTGTTTTTATAAAATTAATAAATTATTCCTATGTGGGTTTTTTTTTTTATTTTATTTTAACTTATTTGCTAAATTTAATTTAAGGTATATAAGAATTTATTATATTTTTTTTCTTTTATAAAAACAGGAAAAAAAAACCTTTCCAAGAACATTTTTTTTAAATTAAAAGTAAATATATATGAAATTATATAAAATAGAGCAGAAATAAAGTTGAATAATTTCTTAAACGTAAATTTTCTGTAAACATAGTTCAAAGTAATCACTCCTAAACATGTTAGTATAGAATACTCAGCCTAGATGGTGGGGGGATCATTCAACGAAAAAACTGTAATAAAATTATTATGTAAATGTTTCTTTTATTATATTAAAAATATTAATATAATAATATTAACCTCAAATAAGATAAATAATATCGAAAATCTAATACAAAACTATTCTATTCGATAATAAAAAATCAATCCCCTAAATTTATTATTAATCCACATCATTATGAAAAAACCTTTGAAACCAAAGTTATAAAAAATTAAAAATTTTCCTTTATT
>NC_142806.1:17851134-17908890 GCF_049724085.1 Artemia sp. Qi Xiang Cuo
CTATATTCTTTTAACAAGAAAGTTAAAAAAATGAGGGGAGGAGGAGGTTGTCGAAGCTTGTTTTTTTATTGTTTTATTATCTTTTTTTTATTGATTTTTTTTTGCTCTTTTGAATTCCTAAAAAGCCTTCCTCGCATTAAAAACCGGTTTTTGATAACAATTTTAGAAAATACATTTTAAAGTTTTTTTTTTGGCTTACTTATAGAATATATGTCATGTAGGCTAAGGCTGAACTGCTGCTTTTTTTATTGCTTTTTGCTGCTCTTTTGGATATTATTCATTTTTTTCTTTTGAGGATTCATTCCAAATTATAAACTCATAAATACCTAATATCATCTAAATTATAAACTGCATATAAAAGGAGTAAATTTATCAAATTGAAAAATATATGATGAACACTTCACATGAGAACACTTCAATTACAATGAAACAAAAAACACTTAATGGTTTATTCGGTATGAAGAAAAATTAAGTGCCAGCAGTTTTTTTTGTAAAAAAAGAAAAGCTCATTTGTTCAAAAGCTGTAACTAAATAAAATAATATGTAGACTGAAGTAGCTCCAAGAAGATGTTGAGGTTTTCTTCCTAGTTCGTCACTTTTAATCCAAGCAAAATGTTAGGAGACTTAGTATCAGTTACAGAGTTTAAGCTTTGATTTTCAAATGCTCACAAAAATTATCAAATTTAAGACACTCCCAACAATAAGTCATCTGTGGTCAAAATACTCAAAGATCCCTTTTTGATCCCCACCCAAGCTCAAAGCTTCTGATATGGTCATATCAATGGAAATCTTCATTTCTTTTTAAAATAGCTTTCAAGCGTAGTTAGGGGTATTTAGCCTTTTTTGCTTTTGTTCAAAGCTTTGAAAAAAGTGTTCTGATATTCCAAATGTTACCTTTGCTATATTTGTGCATATTTTTGGTTATCATTTGTGGGGTGATCGAATTGTTTAAACCACTGTAGATACGTAAGAACGTTGCAACATCTAGTACCCTGAGGCTATAAGACTGATTTTCGAAAAAAGAGGGAAAGACCCCCTAAAAGTTATAGAACCTTAATGAAAATCTCAACATCATATTCAGCGTATTGGAGAACCCTACCATGGGCGCCCATATGGGGGGGGGCTCTTGCCCCCCCCCCTGGATGAATGATGCTGCCTTATTTTTATATTTTTGTTCTGAGATTTCTATTATATAGCATTAAAAGTAGCAATTAGACGAAGTTTGCCCCCCCCCCTGGAATTCAGCTTATGGGCGCCCATGAACCCTACTGTAGAGGTTTCAAGCTCCTATCTACAGAAATGTTAAATTTTCCATTTTTTGCCACAAGAAAGATCACGGATGCGTGTTTATTTGTTTTTTTTTTTGTTTTTTTTTCTTTTTCTCAGGGTTGATCGTATCGACCCAGTGGTCCTAGAATATAGTGGGAGGGCTCATTCGAACGGAAATTAAAAGTTTTAGTGCCCTTTTTAAGTGACAAAAAAAATGGAGGGCAGCTAGGCCCCCTCCCACGCTCATTTTTTTTCTCAAAATCATTCGATCATAATTTTGAGATAGCCATTTTGTTTAGCATAGTCGAAAATCTAATAAATCTGTCTTTTAGGATTACTTAATCCCCCACAGCTTCCAGAGAGAGGGCTGCAAGTTATAAACTTTGCCCATTCCTCACATATTGTATTGGTTGTTGGGAAGTATACAGACATTTTCAGGAAGGATTTTTTGGTGGGGGGGAGGGCTGTAGGAGAGGGTTACTTGGGAGAATATTTCCGTGGAGGATGTTCCAGATAAATTTATCTGGAAGGGAAAAAAACAGGGTTGCCCTGTTGGAACTAGTTGTAACCTTGTATATCCAAATAGTACAGGAAAAACAGGTTTTTCCCTTCCTGATAAATTTGTGATTGGCTAAAAAAAATATTTATGTGAATCTGTGTAAAACATTAATATATTCATCAGTTGTGTTTGATAAGTTGGAGGTATAGAAAGTGATATGGTAAGTGTCCCTTGAACTCGGCTGTTTCTGTACCTTGTTCTTCCCTGCTCAGCCTAGGTGAGTTGCCCAGGAGTTCTTTCAGTTCTTTGGCTTTGTAGGCTGCAATGCCTTGCTCATCTTTTGATGAATTGGCACCAAGTCAGTAGTTGATTACTTCGTCAACATCTCCGGCTTCTTGGCCCGTAGTAATTATAGTAAGTAGATATAGTAAGTATATTTTCTATACAGTCTTGTATTTCAATACTTTTGCTGATAAGGGCTTGGAACCTCTACAGTAGGGTTCTCTGATACACCAAATCTAATGGTTTGATTTTGATTAAAAGCAACCCGGCTCAATAGTAACCGAAACTCTAAAAAGAAATTTGATACCTATAGATGCAACAGAAGAATCAGATTTTTATGCTGATTTCAAATATGTAAGTTTCTTCAAGTTTAGTCGTAACCGTCAAAAATTACGCACCTGAGAAAATTTGCCTCATTTTCGAAAAAAAGGAGAAAAACCCCTAAAAGTCAGAGAAGTCATAGTGCTATTTTGGGGGTATTTCCCACCCTAGATTTAAAACTGCTGCTGTTCAATGTTAGTACATAAATAATCTCTTCGGATAGCTTTTCTGAAATGTTTAAATTTTCAAACAGTTCGTGGTAACGAACTGTAATAAGTAAGGAGCGACCAGGCTCAATGGTAACCGAAACTCTAGAAAACGGGTTTTTGATACCAATAGATACATCAAAAGAATCAGATTTCAATGCTGATTTCAAATATATAATTTTCATCAAGTTTAGTGCTACCCCTCAAAAGTTACGCGCCTGAGAAAATTTGGCTGATTTTCAAAAAAGGAGGAATGACCCCCTAAAAGCTATAGAACCTTAATGAAAATCACACCATCATATTCCGTGTATCATAGAACCCAACTGTAGAGGTTTCAAGCTCCTATCTACAAAAGCGTAGAATTTTGCATTTTTAGCCAGAAGAAAGATCACGGGTGCGTGTTTATTTGTTTTTTTGTTTTTTTTTTCCCCCAGGGGTGATCGTATCGACCCAGTGGTCCTCGAATATCGTGGGAGGGCTCACTGGAACAGAAATTAAAAGTTTTAGTGCCCTTTTTAAGTGACCAAAAAAAATGGAGGGCAACTAGGCCCCTCCCACGCTTATTTTTTCCCAAAGTCACCCGATCAAAATTTTGAGATATCCATTTTGTCAAGCATGGTCGAAAATATAATAACTATATCTTTTAGGATGACATAATCCCCCAAAGCCCCCAGGGGGAGAGCTGAAGATTATGAACTTTACCCAATGTTAACATATAGTATTGGTTATTGGGAAGTATACAGAAGTTCTCAGGAGGGTTTTTTTCTGGTAGTGGGAGGGAAGAGTGGGTCGGGGGTTATGTTGGAGGATCTGTCCATGAAGGAAGGTTTCATGGGGGAAGGGAAATTGCCATGAAGGGGGCGCCGGACTTGCCAGCATTATTTATTGGTTATTGGGAAGTATACAGACATTTTCAGGAAGGATTTTTTTCTGGAGGAGGGGGGGCTAGAAGAGGGGGTTACTCTGGAGAATATTTCCGTGGAGGATGTTTCTTTTGGGTAAGGGACATTTCTATGAAGGGAGCACCGGATTTCTAAGCATTATTTAAAAAACGATCAGAAATTAAATAAAAAAAAACAAGTTTTTTCAACTGAACGTACGAAGTAACATTAGAACTTAACACAAACAAAAATTATAACGTATGTGAGGGGGTTCTCCCCCAAGTCAATACCTCGATCTTTACGCTACAGTTTTTTTAGTGCTTTCAAAAGAGCTATCTATTCTAATTAAACGGCCTTTGTGATTCAGGGGTTTTTTAATAAAATTTTTTTTTAAATTGTAACGTAAAGAGGGTGTTTTTGATTAATGGGATAACCCCCTCATATACGTAATAACGTATACGTAATAAAAAAAAAACAATAAAAAAACAAGCGATACGGCTCAATTGTAATCGAAACTTTTAAAAACGGAATTTTGATGTCAATAAATGTATCAAAAGAATGTGTTTATAATGCTGATTCTAAATATATAAATTTTATTAAGTTTAGTATTACTCATCAAAGGCTACGAGCCTGAGAAAATTTACAAGATTTTTTCAAGGGGGGGAACATCCCCTACAAGTGAAAGAATTTTAATGAAAATAACACCGTCAGATTCAGCGTATCAGAAAACCCTATTACATAGGTTTCAAGCTCATATCTGCAAAAATCTGCAACTTTGTATTTTTTGCCAGAAGAAAAATATACGAATATAGAAGTTAGTTACGTAAGTTAATTTGTAAATACATCCATTTAGCCAAAGAAAAGTAAAATTTTTATGCAAATTTTGTTTACTTATTCAATGACGGTTAGCAAAAATAAAAGCTTTATTAACCAAAAAACGATCAGAAATTAAATAAAAAAAAACAAGTTTTTTAAACTGAAAGTAAGGAGCGACATTAACACTTAAAACGAAAAAAATAAACGAAAATTGTTTTAAAAAATAAAGTTGTGAGACAGAGTCAAACTTTAGCGTAAAGAGCGAGGCGTTGAGGATGGGACAGCCCCTTTCATATACGGAATAATTTCTGTTCGTTTTAAGTGTTAATGTTGCTCCTTACTTTCAGTTTAAAAAACTTTTTTTTTTTTATTTAATTTGTTATCAGAAATTATACGTTACTTACGTTTATTAATATTTTGTCCTTTCAGGCTTCAAAAAGGGCAGTTGACCCGGCATTCTGAGAAATCAAAGGGAAGAAAACATGCTTCCATGTGTGGCGCATTGAGGTTAATGTATTGAAAATTCTTATGACCCTTTGTTATTGGTTATTGGGAAGTATACAGACGTTTTCAGGGGGGCGTTTCTGGTAGGTGGGGGGGAGGGGGGTTCGAGGGTTATATGGGAGGATCTTTCCATGGGGGAAGGGACATTGCTATGAAGTGGGCGCCGGATTTCCCATCATTAATAAAGAAAAAGATCAGAATATTAAATAAAAAAAAGTTTTTCAACTGAAAGTAAGGAGCAACATCAAAACTTAAAACGAACAGAAAATATTACCTATATGATTGGATTCACCCTCTAGTCAATACCTCGCCCTTTAAGCCAAAGATTTTTTAGTACTTTCATAAGAGCTATTTATTCTTGTTAACGGCCTTTGTGATTAATGGGTCGATTTTAAAGAATTGGAACAAAATTCGAACTTTAGCTTAAAGAGCAAGGTATTGACTAGGGGGTGAACCACCTAATATACGTATTAAAAATCTATGAATATAAAAATGTTTTTCATGTTTCCTCTTTCCTTTTTTTTGTTTGTTTTGTAATTGCTTCATTAGGGATTCTTGTGTTTGTGCTTGTGCTTGTCTTTTACTTTTTTACACTGCTTCCTTCTTGTTTATTTGCCTTCCTTCCTTACTTCCTTCCCTACGAACCTGATTCCAGTTTTCACAAAGTGGAAATTTGCACTACTACTAACAATTCATTAAAGCAACAAGCTGCCTGAGGCCAACAGAGCTGTGCATGATGTCCCCCACCCCAACCTGGATAGAGCTTAAGTCTCTGCTCCCTCTTCTGAAAATTTCAATTCTCTTTAAATCCTATTCAATGATGCCTTCCCATGCATTCTGGTGGAGGGGTCCTGGATTTAGGAGGGGTCCAAAGAAAAATGGATTTTAGGCAATGTATCAATCTTCATCCTTACTACGTGGCTGAGCATCTTAGGTTTGGTTCCATTATAGCCCTGGAATGGCTATTTGGGGGGGGGGGATCTGCTATTTGGGAACCATTGGGGCCATGGCTATTTGGGCACCATTGGGGGGGGGAGGGGGTTTAAGGTCAATGGTAGATTTTTAGCACATGAGAAATGCTAACCCAGGGCATTTGTGACCTCTTTTATGCGCTAACTACCCAATATACCTGGTAAAATTTTATTCCCAAAACTATGACGCTGTTACTAAGTAACTGTTGCTTCCAGAACTCAAACAGATGTGGGTAGTGTGTGAGGCTCCCACTCTAGATCGTTATATTGCATAGGCTGCATAGAATGCATAGGTTGTATCAAGACATGACTAATTACGGAGAGAAAAGCCAAGACAGATAGTCCAAGTAAAATTTAGCTAATTTATGAGCTCAAAACTTTTTTTTTTCAACAGAGAATGGCTGTTGTACCAGTTTCAAGAAATGAACACGGGACATTTTACGATGGCGACTCTTACATTATATACAAGGCCTCAGAAGAGGGCCAAGAAGCCGGAGGTGTTGACGAAGTAATCCACTACTGGCTTGGTGCCAATTCATCAAAAGATGAGCAAGGCATCGCAGCCTACAAAGCCAAAGAACTGAAAGAACTCCTGGGCAACTCACCTAGGCTGAGCAGGGAAGAACAAGGTACAGAAACAGCCAAGTTCAAGAGACACTTCGGAACATCTATGAGGTAGGTAAAACAATAACGCGATTAATTGTTTTACGTCCAAACTCTTAGGGAACGTGACATTTGTCGGCACGTTATTTATACCCCTCCCCCAAACTCAAAACCCAAGCTGGTTAATATTGATGAAGTGTTTAACGTTGGTGTTTCTACCAAAGAGAACTCAATATATGGTCCAAGATACTTCCACCGTAGCACCAAATCACCAAAAATGTTTTTTTTAAAAATCTTGGGGGACCATCCGCTAAAATTTTGCACGAGTTGGGCTACCTTTTATAACTAGCAAGGAAAGAGGATGGAAATTTTAGTTTTAGTTTATTTTTTTTTTTGTCTAAGCTGAAGACGCCTTGTTTGATACGGGCGAAATATTTGTTTTTGTTTTTAGTTTTCATTTACTGGCCATAGACCCGTTTGTCGTATTTTTTTTTTTTCTCTCATGGCTGGCCAGTTTGGCTAAAATTTATGCACACCGGGCAAGTGCCAATCTACCCCCCCCCCCGCCTTTAAAACCGCTTCTTGCTTAAGGGGGGTTTAGAGAGTACAGCATGACTGTTTTTATGTAGTTTTCAACCATGTTATTTTTAAACTTCACTTTTATGACAAGAACACAAATTCGGTCACGTTAAATTTTGAGTAATCGTTTTAGAATAGACAATTCACTTGTTCATACTCTCATTTATAGTTGATTATAGTAATTATTTGTAATTTATGCTTGTTATAAATTTGAATATTGTCAACACCACAAGTCTGGAATCTACTGAGGAAGTAATAAAAATACTTAATTGAAAGTGACATACAGCACACTACTCAAGACAGAGAGTTCATCAGATAGATAAGTGTGATGAATGGTCAAAGTGTCCGAAACTCTTCTAATAACAACACTCACAAAGAAATTCCTCAATTCAACTACTTAAGACTACACAATTAAGAGATTACCGTAGCTTTTCATTACCGTAGTTTCAAATATCCTAATCTTAGTTTTATGATTTTTCTTTCTATTCGTTATTAACTGGCTCAGTTGTTTTACTTTTTACATTCTTCCCTGTGTTCACTATCTTTCCTAACAAAACGTACTAGATGACTGAAGCTAAGTGTTGCTTTTCTAGTATGAAAAATTTGGAATGGAACTTTCTGGCTTAAAGTCAAGTTGAACGACTTGCTTTTGGGCATGGCAGATTGAAATCGCAAAATACAAACGAGGGGACTTTTCAGTTCAAATTCAAGTCAAAAGTTGCTTCATGTCAATGTAAGAAAATATTTCAATTGAATTTGAGGCTAATTTGGCTTAATTTTGGCTTATGTTTCAGTTACTGAAACATCCTATTCTAGATTTAACAAATTGTCAGTATTTAATCTAAACAAAAGTCCTTCTTTTTCAAAGTAGGCTATCTTCAAATGCACTGCTAGAAAAAAAACACTTATGATTTCAAATTCTGGTCCGATAATTACATTAAGTCTGCCAAAAGCTGGTCAATAAAACAAAATATTATTGGTTATGAGGTCATTAAGCTAATTACGAAACTATAATCAAAGCTAATTCTTTTTGTTGAATCCTTAACTGCGAAACTGAGGCCAACACAGCTACGCACGCTCCTCCTCCATTCCAATCTATCCAAAGCCTCCCTTTTACCCCCGTCCATGAAGTTCCCATTTCCTTTAAATCTTTTTTTATGACGTCCTCCTACCCCAGACGAAGACGACCTCCTTTCCGTTTAGACCTAGACAGATGGCCGAAAAGAACAATCTTCGGCAATCTGGCATCCTTCATCCGCACAACGTGCCCTAGCCACCTCAACCTTTCTTTCATTATAGCCCTAGTTAGTGGTATTGAACCACATTTTTCATATAGCCTATTGTTTGAAATACGGTCAGTCCGTATTTCAAACAATCCTTTTATTCCTTTTAATACAATCCTTAAGCAGTTTCTCTGGAAATCATCTAGAAATCTTCATCCGCTTTTCGGAGCGCCCATGATTCAGAGCCATATTTGACCACTGAATCATCACTGAAGCTTCTAATATTTTAATCTTGGTTTGCAGACTTATCTTCTATTCTTCCACACTTTTTTTTAACTGTGAAAAAACACCTTGAGCCTTGGCTATTTACTTTCGAGATCTTCACTGCTCCATCCATCTTTACTAATAATACTACCAAGGTAAGTAATGCTGTAAGTCCAGAAGACTTTTTTCTCCCCATTTGATTATGTTGTATGTCTCCCATCTGTTATGTTGTTTGTGTATGTTTTGTTTTAATGTCTTCTAATCTCTAATTAATCCTGTAATTTTTTTTAGGGTCATCAAAGGTGGTGTCCCGTCAGGGTTCAACCAACGTATGAATTGAATACATCATTTTTGTACAGTAAGCCAAAGAATAAATAAAGTTTGGCCTTATTTTTAATTGTAAGTCAGTTCTAATTTAGGCAGAAGTTTATACTCAGGGAATAGTAATAAGTTCCAATATACTCCTTGATTATCCTTCAAGGTCTTAAGGCAGTCGAATGGACCATTTTTTTGGAGGGGGGGGGTCTTTAAGATCAATGGTAGATTTTTAGCACTTGAGAAATGCTATCCCAGGGCATTTGTGACCTCTTTTATGCGTTAACTACACAATATACCTTGTAAAGTTTTATTCCCAAAACTAAGACGATGTTACTAAGTAACTGTTGCTTCCACAACTCAAACAGATGCGGGTAGTGTGTTAAACATAATGAACAAATAGGAGGGTGGGCATGGAAGGGGGTTTAGTTGCCCTCCAATCACTTTCGACTATTAAAAAGGGCATTAAACGGGGTTACTTTGAACTAAAACTACCTTTTTTTCTCCCTTATTTCACAATAAATTTTTTAATGGTAACATAACAACCTAGAAACACATTTCCATATGTATTTCTGACCATTGAAGAGGGTGGATGTTATGGATTTTTTCTATCCCTTCCCACATGGCCATAATTTTATTTTGAAAATTGTGTTCAAAGTTACCCACACTTCGTCAAACTTTGAACGACGTTATTTTATTTTTTGTACTGTTCATGTAGTTTCCTAATTTGTTCAAAGTTGGCCATGCTTTCGGTAAATTTGAACAACCACTTATTTACACACTTTTTCCTCTAAGACTCAATGTAAAAAAAGGTTACTTATATTAAACAAAATTAAAAAAAAAATACAGAAAATTAGACTAAAATCAGGTCAAAAAACAGAACTTGCAGAAAAATCCCGGAAAACAGGGGCTAGAATTTGTGTTCTTTGCAAAGTTTTTTGTATGACTTTGTAACTTCACGGTGCCCTGTAATTTGGAAGGAGCCATGCCCTTTTAAACGAGTGGTCAAGCGAAAACATGTCTTTCTTCAACAACACTGACATCACCTTTCTTGAGTCAGTTTTAACTGAAGTCAGCATTGCTCAAACGTTCTATAAATTTGAACTTCACCATCTCTCATCTGGAAAGTTTTCTGTTTGCCCAATGTAGAAATCTTTCTCATAGAGCAAAGCATAGAAGTCAGACAGTTTAATTGCAAGACCTGAGTCCTTCTTACAAGTAGAATTGTCACCACCCTCATTTTCCCTGTTCTAGCGTTCATCCCGGGGGGGTGGGGCGAGGGTCAGTCTCAAAGACCTAATTTCCAGAATTTTCTACTACGTTGAACAAAATGGCTATCTGAAAGTTTTGACTGGATGTTTTTGGAGGAATGGTGGGCGTAAGAAGGGGGTTAGTCACCCTCCAATCACTTTCGACTATTACAAAGGGCACTAGTCCTTTCAATTTCGGATTGAATGAGCCCCTTTTCAAGTTTTACGACAACTCTATCTATAAAAACCTTATACGCTCCTAGGGCAGAACTCACAACCCTTGCCCTTGGGTCTCTCGGGGCTTTGTCATCCTTAAATACATAATTTCCCGAAATTTCAACTACGTTGAACAAAATGTCTATCTCTAAACTCTGATTGGATGTTTTTGGGGAAATGGTGGGCGTAAGAGGGGGGTTAATTATCCTACTCACTTTCGACTATTGAAAAGGGTACTAGTTCTTTGAATTTCCAATCAATTGAGCCTGTTTTGAAGTTTCTACAAAAACGCCTTCTATTAAAAACCTTTATGCCCCCAGGGCATAACTTAAAACCCTTGTCCTGAGGGCTGGGGGAGAGTGTCCTCCTAAAAAAAATATTTTCTATGTGGAAATCAATTACGCTGAACAAAATGTCAATCTCAAAATTTTGATTGGATGTTTTTGGGGAAATGATGGGCGTCGGGGGGCCAGTTGCCCTCCAATCATTTTCGACTGTTGAAAAGGGCACTATCCACTCCAATTTCCAATCGAATGAGTCCTTTTCGAAGTTTTTACGACAACTCCTTCGATACGAAGTGCCCGGGTGGAGAAAAAACACATTGTGGCCACATCGTTCTTTACTTAGGCAGCTCTGGCGCGCTGGCTATGATTCTCGCAGGATGGTTAATGTGCCATATTTTCTAAAGAGCTACGAAGAACTAGTAATCAAACATATGTAAGTACCAGTTGATTCATTTTGTAGTATGAACCTTTTAAAGACCTTAGACTAATTATAGGTTTGTGCGCTTTTAGGGGGCTTAGATCCGAATTCCCATACTTCTCTTAGGAAGTTGTTCAGACGAATTAAATAGATTTAGACTGATAAACAAAGCAACACGGGCAACGGAGGAGAGGGCAAATACACATTTTGTGGTAAAGTTTATTTAATGGTTTTTCTTTCTTTTTTAATTCTATTCACATAGAGACTTTCAAATTAAAACACACTGAATGTGCCTTATTAAGAAGCATGTGACTTATGACCCTTCAATTTTCATCGTACTTGGTCCCTAGTATAAAAAATGTTTAGAAATGTAGGATAAATCAAGGAAGATACAATTTTTTTGTCACATGGAGACGGGCAGGGGATTGTTGGCCCCTCAACAAATAGCGCAGTTTCTAGGTGTACAACTATAACTCATTCTATTCTGTAGCGTGAATCTTAAGAAAACTCGTCTTTGATCTATGACCTTCTACTTAGTCACTGGATGATCCGGGGATGCCTCCCCAAAAAATTATTTCTGGTGCCAATTTGGTCAATATTGGCACCCTTGTTACATCCCCCTCCAATATTTTGCTCTAGATCCGCCCCTGTGCTTAGTGATATTTCTGCAAACAGAAACCCCACTATTGTACTGGCAAATGAAATACTTAATCACGATTTATGCAATGTAGTTTTTTTCTTTTGCTTTATATACTTTATTGCATAATTGTACATAACATTTTACCTGGAGATGCATATGTCTCGCTTATGTCTCGTTTTTACGCTAAAGTTTGACTGTGTCTCAAAACTTTATTTTTTTAAACTATAAAAAACTCTAGCGTAAAGAGCGAGGTGTTGATGAGGGGACAGCTCCTTTCATATACGGAATAATTTCTGTTCGTTTTAAGTTTTAATGTCGCTCCATACTTTCAGTTTAAAAACTTGTATTTTTTATATTTAATTACAAAGAGAAGTGACAGAATAGATAGGAAATATATAATTTGAGCTATATGAGTAGTAATCAATGTTATACTTCTGATGCCCCAATAGCAATTCCTATGTTATTTGCATGCCCCAATAGCAATTCCTGTTATTTGAACAGCCATATTGAATTCCGATGCCCCTATAGCAAGAAACAGGTTTCTGGTGGGTATAGTCTGGTTTGGTGGGTATATTATGGATTTGTGGGAATTGTCTGTTTTTTTGCGTATAGTCTGGTTTGGTGAGTATAGTCTGGTTCGGTTTTTCAAAGAGAGTGAGATTGACAATTTTGCAAAAAGGTATAAGGAATTCGCAAATTGGACACTATGAACGATATTAATTAATGTTTTGAATAATAGGAGTGTGAATGATTCTAATTAGTGATTGGATTGTATGAAGGTGGAGAAAAAAAAGGATTAAACTGATTAACAGTTAAGGTAACCCCGAAGGGGTTGTTAACTCAGGTAATTTGTTATAAATTTGAAACAACATCAGTCTATGAAAGTGGTTAACGACGATAGAATGACATTGTTAGTTGACCTAGCTTTACCTCTCCGATGTGGTCTGTATAATACACATGTGATGTTTAGACAGTGTTGTCAATTTAAAATAGTTTAACTTTCCCTCCTTCCCCCATTTCTGAGGGCAGGGGAGGGGGGGGGTCAATTTTGGAGGTAAAACCAAAAATACTAAGAATCGAAAATAAAAGGGATCTGCCTCAAGGGGAAGGCTCAGAGGCCCATCGTTCCCCCATTTCTGAGGGCAGGGGAGGGGGAGGGGTCAATTTTGGGGGGAAAATCAAAAATGCTCAGAATCGAAAATAAATGGGATCTGCCTCATGGGGAAGGCTCAGTGGCCCCTCCTTCCCCCATTTCTGTGGGCAGGGGGGAGAGGAGGGGCTCAATTTTGGAGGGAAAACCAACACTGCTCAGAATCGAAAATAAACGGGCTCTGCCTCAAGGGGAAGGCTCAGCGGCCCTTCGTTCACCCATTTCTGAGGGCAGGAGAGGGGGGGTAAATTTTGGAGGGAAAACAAAAAAAAAACAGAAACGAAAATAAAGGGGATCTGCCACAAGGGGAAGGCTCAGAGGCCCTTCGTTCCCCCATTTCTGAGGGCAGGGGAGGGGGTGGAGTCAATTATGGAGGGAAAACCAAAAATACTCAGAATCGAAAATAATTGGGATCGGACTCAAAGGGAAGGCTCAGAGCCCCTTCGTTCCCCCAAATCTGAGGGCAGGGGAGGGGGGGGTAAATTTTGGAGGGAAAACCAAACATACTCAAAATCGAAAATAAATGGGATCTGCCTCAAGGGCAAGGCTCAGAGGCCCTTCGTTCCCCCACTTATGAGGGCAGGGGAGGGGAGGGGGGGTCAAATTTTGCGGGAAAACCAAAAATACTCAGAATCGAAAATACATGGGATCTCCCTCCATGGGAAGGCTCAGAGGCCCTTCGTTCCCCCATTTCTGAGGGCAGGGGCGGGGGGTCAATTTTGAAGGGAAAATCAAAAATGCTCAGAATCGAAAATAAATGGGATCTGCCTCAGGGGCAAGGCTCAGAGATACAATTCTCTGGTTCAAATGTGAAACTTAAGTCTATTTTGGATCTAAAAATATAACTTTTTCCGTAAAATCTGAGCTAATAAGGGTTTTTGACCGTAAACTCTAGTTTCTTGTATGAAAATTATGGAAAATACAATTATCTAGTTCAAATGTGGAACTTAAGTCCAGTTTTGGATACTCATAATCATAAGGACTGATGGTTCTAATTCAATATTTTTTTCATAAAAACAAACTATTTTTTCTTTAAACTTCGAAATTATTCAACTTTATTTATTTTTTTATTTTTTTTGTACGTATCTTAAAATGACAAAATATACTTACAGCTTTAACAATTGTACTGTTTGATGGCTCAGAGACGCGATGTAGCTTACCAGTTGTTCTTGTATGTTCGGTTATCTACACTACCTAGTCTGCTGCATGTATTAAATCAGTATTTCTTACGTATTGGAACAATAAAAAAAAGAGCCATATCTTAAAAAAAAAAGTGGAGATGGAGCATTTGAATAAAGTGTGTTCACATAACAAGGTTTTTTTAGCATTGAATGCCGACAAGGAGAAGTATTTGAACTATGAAACAAGTACAAGTGGTAGCACTATTGGAAATGTATGCATGCATTGTCATGACAGTAAAGAATTAAATTTCTTTGGAATACCGAAAAAATTCAACTCTTATGTTGGTGGTTATGCGAGATTGAGATCTCCAGAGATGATTGTACTCAAAGAGAATGCCAACATAAAAATAATCGTTGATGATAGAGGACAACTCCTTGCTACTGTTGCAAGTAACACATTACCTACTGATATATCCAATCGTCAGCTTTCGGGTATTAGCATTCAACGGAAGGTCAATAAAAGAAAGGCCTACTCTTCTACTAATATCGTAAACCATATCTTGTCGACGTGCCGAAACTGTTACCTGTGTAAAAATAATGTGATGATAGACAGTGAAATTGCCAGAAAAATAAAAAGGGCACTGTCAGAAAATATCACTATGGAATTTAAACATGAATCGATGAAAAACAAAGCACCAGCAAACGTTACTACCATTGATCAAATAGTCAATGAACAAAAAAATAACAAAGACGAAAAGCATGTTGAGCCTGTTGATGAGACACCAGTAAAAATTGTGTATGACTCAAAATGGAATAATGATTATTCTACTGATTACGAACTAAGAGAAGACAATAGCTACAATATCAAGAGAGAACATGGTGAAATATTTTATGGAACAGATTCAAAATGTCCAAAGTTAATCATTTATATTAATAATGTATCATAACATATTTTTGTATTAATATTCTACATAGTATTATTTCATTAAAAATATTACATTGTTATGTGTTTATTATTTTTAGAGTAAGCTAAGCTAGCATATCAAACGCTTAGAATCTCTATTAAAACATTGGAGATGTAAGAAAAGGAATTTGCATACATCTATTGTCAGACACATGGGATAATATTGACAAAATCTAGGTATCAGAATGAATAAATTCATTATCAACATCCTTTATCGGATAGGTCGGATAAAATTGATAAAATATAAGTGTCAGAGTGGATAATTTTTTTTTATCAACATCCTTTGTCAGATACATCAAATAAAATTGACAAAATCTAAATTTCAGAATGAATAAATGCTTTAACAACATTGTTTATCGGATATGTCGGATAAAATTGACATGATCTAAGTATCAGAGTGACTAAATTCTATATCAACATCCTTTTCTCAAATAGATAGGATAAAATTGACAAATTTTAAGTAATAGAGTGAATAAATTTTTTTTTATCAACATCCTTTGGCAGATACATCGGATAAAATTGACAAAATCTAAATTTCAGAATGAATAAATTCATTATCAACATCCTATTTCGGATATGTCGGATAAAATTGACAAAATCTAAGTATCAGAGTGAATATTTTTTTTTAACAACATCCTTTGCCAGATACATCGAATAAAATTGATAAAATATAAGTGCCAGAGTGAATAATTTTTTTTAATATCAACATCCTTTGTCAGATACATCAAATAAAATCGATAAAATCTAAATTTCAGAATAAATAAATGCTTTAACAACATCATTTATTGGAAATGTCGGATAAAATTGACAAAATCTAAGTGTCAGAGTGAATAAATTTTTTTTTATCAACATCCTCTTATTGGATACATAGGATAAAATTGACAAAATCTGAATTTCAGAATAAATAAATTAATTATCAACATCATTTGTCGGATATGTTGGATAAAATTGACAAAATCTAAATTTCAGAATGAATAAATGCTATAACAATATCCTTAATCGGATATGTCAGATAAAATTGACAAAATCTAAGTATCAGAGTGACTAAATTCTATATCAACATCCTTTTCTCAGACACAGAGGATAAAATTGACAAATTCTAAGTGTCAGTGTGAATACATTTTTTTTATCAACATCCTTTGTCAGATACATCAAATAAAATTGACAAAATCTAAATTTCAGAGTGAATAAATTCATTATCAACATCCTTTATCGGATATTTTGGATAAAATTGACAAAATCTAAGTGTCAGAGTGAATAATTTTTTTTTATCAACATCTTTTGTCAGATACATCAAATAAAATTGACAAAATCTAAATTTCAGAATGAATAAATGCTTTAACAACATCCTTTTTAGGATATGTCGGATAATATTGAAATAATCTAAGTATCACAGTGACTAAATTCTATATCAACATCCTTTTCTCTGATATATAGGATAAAATTGACAAAATCTAAGTGTTAGAGTGAATAAATTTTTTTTATCAACATCCTTTGGCAGATACATCGGATAAAATTGACAAAATCTAAATTTCAGAATGAATAAATTCATTATCAACATCTTTTGTCGGATATGTCGGATAAAATTTACAAAATCTAAGTATCAGAGTGAATATTTTTTTTAACAACATCCTTTGTCAGATAAATCAAATAAAATTGACAAATTCTAAGTGTCAGTGTGAATACATTTTTTTATCAACATCCTTTGTCAGATACATCAAATAAAATTGACAAAATCTAAATTTCAGAGTCAATAAATTCATTATCAACATCCTTTATCGGATATGTTGGATAAAATTGACAAAAATCTAAGTGTTAGAGTGAATAATTTTTTTTATCAGAATCCTTTGTCAGGAAAATCAAATAAAATTGACAAAATCGAAATTTAAGAGTGAATGAACACTTTAGCAGCATCCTTTATAAGATATTATAGATATAATTGACAAAATATATGCACCAGTGGGACTAAATTCTATATCCACATCCTTTTCTCAGATACATAGGATAAAATTGACAAATTCTAAGTGGTAGAGTGAATAAATTTTTTTATCAACATCCTTTGGCATATACATCGGATAAAATTGAAAAAATCTAAATTTCAGAATGAATAAATTCATTATCAACATCCTTTGTCGGATATGTCTGATAAAATTGACAAAATCTAAGTATCAGAGTGAATATTTTTTTGTTAACAACATCCTTTGTCAGATAAATCAAATAAAATTGACAAAATCTAAATTTCAGAAAGAATAACTGCTTTAACAACATCCTTTATCGGATATGTCGGATAAAATTGACATAATTTAAATTTCAGAATAAATAAATGCTTTAACAACATCTTTTAAATGTGTTCGTAATGAGTTTATGACGCTGAAGATTCTACCGGTATCGGGTCTTTTTAAATTTTATAAAACACAGTTCATGTTTAAGTATCTTTATGGTAGTGTTCCTGTTTGTTTTAAGGGAATGTTTGTGAGTGGGGGTGATGTTCATGAGCATGGAACTAGAAATTTGGATGAATTTCGAAGACCGATTCCGCAAGCGACAAGATCATTTTTTTCTATCCGTCATGCCGGTCCGAGTGCTTGGAATAGTTTACCAGTGGAACTTAATTGTGTGGATGACCTGCTGCTGTTCCGTAGTTTATTGAGATAGTATTGTTTAGTAATTTATTATTTTTAATGAATTGGCTAAAAAGGGGGGGGGGGGGGTACTTTATGAGTTTAAATGGGCAAAGTAAATTAGGTTATTATTAGTTTTTTAGTTGGAGGGAAGAAATGTAATTTTTATTAAAATTAATTGAAAATAGTTATTATTTTGGATCTTATTTTTTTATTATGATTTTTTATGCGTCTAGAAGGGATTACCCCCGCACAAGCTTGCTTCTGGGGTTATTTTGTTTTTTTGTTTTTATGTATATTTTAAAATAAATCCCAGTTATAAATTGAAAAATTGAATTGAATTTTATCGGATACGTCGGATAAAATTGACAAAATCTAAGTGTCAGAGTGAATAAATTTTTTTTTATCAACATCCTTTGGCAGATACATCGGAAAAAATTGACAAAATCTAAATTTCAGAATGAATAAATTCATTATCAACATCCTTTGTCGGATGTGTCAAAATCCTTTGTCGGAGAGTGGCGCGCCACTCTAAGTGAACATAGATCAACCCAACTTTTTGGATATCTCTCTCACTATGACTCTGTTTGTGTGTCGTGTCTGTGCGTGTGTCGTCTCAATGTGTGTGTCATCTCTGTGGATGTGTCGTCTCTGTTTTTGTGTCTTCTCTGTATGTTTATCGTCTCTCTGTGTGTGTCGTCTTCTCTGTGTTTGTTGTCTTTGTGTGTGTGTGGGTGTGTGTGGGTGTGTGTGTGTCGTCTCTATGTGAGTGTGTCGTCTCTATTTTTGTGTCTTCTCTGTATGTTTGTCGTCTCTATGTGTGTGTCGTCTCTGTGTATGTGTCGTGTCTGTGTGTGTTTCGTCTCTTTGTGTGTCGTCTCTGTGTCTGTGTTATCTCTATGTGTGTGTGTCGTCTCTCTGTGTTTGTCCTCTCTTTGTGTTTGTCCTCTCTGTGTGTGAGTCGTCTCTTTGTGTCTGTCGTCTCTGTGTGTTTGTCCTCTCTGTGCGTGAGTTGGCTCTGTGTGTGCGTGTCGTCTCTGTGCGTGTCTCGTCTCTTTGTGTGTTTCGTATCTATGTGTGTGTGTGTGTGTGTGTGTGTGTGTGTCGTCTCTTTGTGTGTGTGTTGTCTCTGTGTGTTTTTCGTCTCTCTGTGTGTGCGTGTGTGTGTGTCGTCTCTCTATGTGTCTCGTCTCTGTGTGTCGAGCTCATAGCTTTTGACTGACAACTTCTCTGTGTTTGTTCTCTTTGTTTGTGTGTGTGTGTGTGTGTGTGTGTGTGTGTGTGTGTGTGTGTGTGTGTGTGTGTGTCGTCTCTATGTGAGTGTGTCGTCTCTGTTTTTGTATCTTCTCTGTATGTTTGTCGTCTCTATGTGTGTGCCGTCTCTGTGTCTGTGTCGTCTCTGTGTGTGTTTCGTCTCTGTGTGTGTCGTCTCTGTGTCCGTGTTGTCTCTATGTGTGTTAGTCGTCTCTTTGTGTCTATCGTCTCTGTGTGTTTGTCCTCTCTGTGCGTGAGTTGGCTCTATTCATTCTAACTCTTAGAATTTGTAAATTTTATCCTATGTATTCGAGAAAAGGATGTCGATATAGAATTTAGTCACTCTGATACTTATATTTTGTCAATTTTATCCGACATATCCGATGAAGGATAATTTTATAGAAATTATTTATTCTGAAAGCTATATTCTGTCAATTTTATAAGACATATACGACAAAGGATGTTGATAATGAATTTATTCACTCTGATAGTTAGATTTTGTCAGTTTTACCCGATGTATCTGGAAAAGGATGTTGAAAAAAAAAATTTATTCACTCTAACACTTAGAATTTGTCAATTTTATCCTATGTATCCGAGAAAAGGATGTTGATATAAAATTTAGTCACTCTGATACTTAGATTTTGTCAATTTTATCCGACATATCCGATAAAGGATATTGTTATAGCATTTATTCATTCTGAAATTTAGATTTTGTCAATTTTATCTGACATATCCGACAAAGGATGTTGATAATGAATTTATTCATTCTGAAATTCAGATTTCGTCAATTTTATCCTATGTATCCGAGAAAAGGATGTTCATAAAAAAACTTTATTCCCTCTAATACTTAGATTCTGTCAATTTTATCCTATGTATCCGAGAAAAGGTTGTTGATATAGAATTTAGTCACTCTGATACTTAGATTTTGTCAATTTTATCTGCCGTATCCGATAAAGGATGTTGTTAAAGCATTTATTTATTCTGAAATTTAGATTTTTTCAATTTTATTTGATGTATCTGACAAAGGATGTTGATAAAAAAAAAATTATTCACTCTGGCACTTATATTTTATTAATTTTATTCGATTTATCTGGCAAAGGATGTTGTTAAAAAAAATATTCACTCTGATACTTAGATTTTGTCAATTTTATCTGACATATCCGACAAAGGATGTTGATAATGAATTAATTCATTCTGAAATTAATATTTTGTCAATTTTTTCCGATGTATCTACCAAAGGATGTTGATAAAAACAAATTATTCACTCTAACACTTACAATTTGTCAATTGTATCCAATGTATCTGAGACAAGGATGTTGATATAGAATTTAGTCACTTTGATACTTAGATTTTGTCAATTTTATCTGACATATCCGATAAGTATCCAAGAAAAGGATGTTGATGAAAAAAATTTATTCACTCTGTCACTTAGATTTTGTCAATTTTATCCGGCATATCCGATAAAGGATGTTGTTAAAGCATTTATTTATATTGAAATTTAGATTTTGTCAATTTTATTTGATGTATCTGACAAAGGATGTTGATAATAAAAAAATTATTCACTCTGGCACTTATATTTTATCAATTTTATTCGATGTATCTGGCAAAGGATATTGTTATAGCATTTATTCATTCTGAAATTTAGATTTTGTCAATTTTATCTGACGTATCTGACAAAGAATGTTGATAATGAATTTATTAATTCTGAAATTTATATTTTGTCAATTTTATCCGATGTATTTGCCAAAGGATGTTGATAAAAAAAAAATTAGTCACTCTTATACTTATATCTTTTCAATTTTATCCGACATATCCGATTAAGTATGTTGTTAAAGCATTTATTTATTCTGAAATTTAGATTTTGCCAATTTTATTCGATGTATCTGACAAAAGCTGTTGTTAAAAAAAAATATTCACTCTGATACTTAGATTTTGTCAATTTTATCCGACATATACGACAAAGGATGTTGATAATGAATTTATTCATTCTGAAATTTAGATTTTGTCAATTTTATCCGATGTATTTGCCAAAGGATGTTGATAAAAAAATTTATTCACTCTAACACTTAGAATTTGTCAATTTTGTCCTATATATCTTAGAAAAGGATGTTGATATAGAATTTAGTCACTCTGATACTTATATTATGTCAATTTTATCCGACATATCCGATAAAGGATGTTGTTAAAGCATTTATTCATTCTGAAATTTAGATTTTGTCAATTTTATTTGATGTATCTGACAAAGGATGTTGATAAAAAAAAATTATTCACTCTGACACTTATATTTTTGTCAATTTTATCCAACATATCCGATAAAGGATGTTGATAATGAATTTATTCACTCTGAAATTTAGATTTTGTCAATTTTATTTGATGTATCTGACAAAGGATGTTGATAAAAAAAATGTATTCACACTTACACTTAGAATTTGTCAATTTTATTTGATTTATCTGACAAAGGATTTGTTAAAAAAAAATATTCACTCTGATACTTAGATTTTGTAAATTTTATCCGACATATCCGACAAAAGATGTTGATAATGAATTTATTCATTCTGAAATTTAGATTTTGTCAATTTTATCCGATGTATCTGCCAAAGGATGTTTATAAAAAAAATTTATTCACTCTAGTACTTAGATTTTGTCAATTTTATCCTATGTATCTGAGAAAAGGATGTTGATATAGAATTTAGTCACTCTGATACTTAGATTACGTCAATTTTATCCGACATATTCGATAAAGGATGTTGTTAAAGCATTTATTCATTCTTAAATTTAGATTTTGTCAATTTTATTTGATGTATCTGACATAGGATGTTGATAAAAAAAATTATTCACTCTGACACTTATATTCTGTCAATTTCATACGACAAATCCGACAAAGAATGTTGATAATGAATTTATTTACTCTGAAATTTAGATTTTGTCAATTTTATTTGATGTATCTGAAAAAGGATGTTGATAAAAAATGTATTCACACTGACACTTAGAATTTGTCAATTTTATCCTCTGTGTCTGAGAGAAGGATGTTGATATAGAATTTAGTCACTCTGATACTTAGATTTTGTCAATTTTATCCGACATATCCGATTAAGGATATGGTTATAGCATTTATTCATTCTGAAATTTAGATTTTGTCAATTTTATCCGACATATCCGACAGAGGATGTTGATAATGATTTTATTAATTCTGAAATTCAGATTTTGTCAATTTTATCCTATGTATCCGAGAAAAGGATGTTGATAAAAAAAATTATTCACTCTGACACTTAGATTTTGTCAATTTTATCCGACATATCCGATAAAGGATGTTGTTAAAGTATTTATTTATTCTGAAATTTAGATTTTGTCGATTTTATTTGATGTATCTGACAAAGGGTGTTGATAGTAAAAAAACATTATTCACTCTGGCACTTATATTTTATCAATTTTATTCGATGTATCTGGCAAAGGATGTTGTTAAAATAAAATTATTCACTCTGATACTTAGATTTTGTCAATTTTATCTGAAATATCCGGCAAAGGATGTTGATAATGAATTTATTCATTCTGAAATTTAGATTTTGTCAATTTTATCCGATGTATCTGCCAAAGGATGTTGATAAAAAAAATTTATTCACTCTAACACTTAGAATTTGCCAATTTTATCCTATGTATCTGAGAAAAGTATGTTGATATAGAATTTAGTCACTTTGATACTTAGATTTTATCAATTTTATCCGACATATCCGACAAAGGATGTTGTTAAAGCATTTATTCATTCTGAAATTTAGATTTTGTCAATTTTATTTGATGTATCTGACAAAGTATGTTGATAAAAAAATTATTCACTCTGACACTTATATTTTTTCAATTTTATCTGACATATCCGATAAAGGATGTTGATAATGAATTTTTTCATTCTGATACCTAGATTTTGTCAATGTTATCCCATGTGTCTGACAATAGATGTATGCAAATTCCTTTTCTTACATCTCCAATGTTTTAATAGAGATTCTAAACGTTTGATATGCTAGCTTAGCTTACTCTAAAAATAATAAACACATAACAATGTTATATTTTTAATGAAATAATACTATGTAGAATATTAATATAGAAATATATTATGATACATTATTAATATCAATGATTAACTTTGGACATTTTGAATCTGTTCCATAAAATAGTTCACCATGTTCTCTCTTGATATTGTAGCTATTGTCTTCTCTTAGTTCGTAATCAGTAGAATAATCATTATTCCATTTAGAGTCATACATAATTTTTACTGGTGTATCATCAACAGGCTCAATATGCTTTTCGTCGTTGGTATTATTTGGCTCATTGACTGTTTGATCAATGGCAGTAACGTTTGCTGGTGCTTTGTTTTTCATCGATTCATGTTTATATTCCATAGAGAAATTTTATGACAGTGCCCTTTTTATTTTTCTGGCAATTTCACTGTCTATTATCACATTATTTTTACACAGGTAACAGCTTCGGCACGTAGACAAGATATGGTTTACGATATTAGTAGAAGAGTAGGCCTTTCTTTTATTGACCTTCTGTTGAATGCTAATACCCGAAAGCTGACGATTGGATGTATCAGTAGGTAATGTGTTACTTGCAACAGTAGAAAGGAGTTGTCCTCTATCATCAACGATTATTTTTATGTTGGCATTCTCTTTGAGTACACTCATCTCTGGAGATCTCAATCTCGCATAACCACCAACATAAGAGTTGAATTTTTTCGGTATTCCAAAGAAATTTAATTCCTTACTCTCATGACAATGCATGCAGACATTTCCAATAGTGCTACCACTTGTACTTGTTTCATAGTTCAAATACTTCTCCTTGTCGGCATTCAATGCTACAATAACCTTGTTATGTGAACACACTTTATTAAAATGCTCCATCTTCACTTTTTTTAAGATATGACTTATGTGTTTATCGTTCCACTGCGTAAAAAATACTGATTTAATACATGCAATGGACTAGGTAGTGTCGATAACCGGACATAGAATACCAGTGGGAAAGCCACATCATGTCTCTGACTAATCATAGAGTACAATTGTTAGAGCCGTAAGCATATTTTGTCATTTTAAGATACGTGCAAAAAAAAATAAAAAAATAAATAAAGTTGAATAATTTCGAAGTTTAGAAAAAAAAGTTTGTTTTTATGAAAAAAATATTGAATTAGAACCATCAGTCCTCATCATTATGAGTATCCAAAACTGGACTTAAGTTTCACATTTGAACTAGAGAATTGTATTTTCCATAATTTTCTTACAATAAACTAGAGTTTACGGTCAAAAACCCTTATTAGCTCAGATTTTACGGAAATAGTTTTATTTTTAGAACAAAAAAAATACTTAACTTTCAAATTTGAATCAGAGAATTGTATCTCTGAGCCTTGCCGTTGAGGCAGATCCCATTTATTTTCGATTCTTAGCATTTTTTATTTTCCCTCCAAAATTGGCCCCCCCCCCTCCCCTGCCCGCAGAAATGGGGGAACGAAGGGCCTCTGAGCCTTCCCCTTGAGGCAGATCCCATTTATTTTCGATTCTGAGTATTTAGGGTTTTTCCTCCAAAATTGACCCCCTCCCCTCCCCTGCCCTCAGAAATGGGGGAACAAAGGGCCTCTGAGCCTTTCCCTTGAGGCAGATCCCATTTATTTTCGATTCTGAGTAAATTTGGTTTTCCCTCCAAAATTGACCCCCCTACCCTCAGAAATAGGGGAACGAAGGGCCTCTGAGCCTTGCCCTTGAGGCAGATCCCTTTAATTTTAGTTTCTGAGTTTTTTTGTTTTTCCCTACATAATTGACCCCCCCTCCCCTTCTCTCAGAAATGGGGGAACGAAGGGCCTCTGAGCCTTCCCCTTGAGGCAGATCCCATTTATTTTCGATTCTGAGTATTTTTGGTTTTCCCTCCAAAATTGACCCCCTCCCCTCCCCCCTGCCCTCAGAAATGGAGGAAGGAGGGGCCTCTGAGCCTTGCCCTTGAGGCAGATCCCATTTATTTTCGATTCTGAGCATTTTTGATTTTCCCTCCAAAATTGACCCCCCCCTCTCCCCTGCCCTCAGAAATGGGGGAACGAAGGGCCTCTGAGCCTTCCCCTTGAGGCAGATCCCATTTATTTTCTATTCTGAGTTTTTTTGATTTTCCCACCAAAATTGACCCCCTCCCTCCCCGGCCCACAGAAATGGCGGAAGGAGAGAAAGTTAAACTATTTTAAATTGACAACACTGTCTAAACAAAACAAGTGTATTATACAGACCACATCGGAGAGGTAAGGCAAGGTGAACTCACAATGTCATTCTATCATCGTTAGCCATTTTCATAGGTTAACCATTTCAAATTTATAACAAATTACCTGAGTTAACAACCCCTTCGTGCTTACCTTAACTTTTAATCAGCTTAATCCTTTTTTTTTCTCCACCTTCATACAATTCAATCACTAATTAGAATCATTCACACTCCTATTATTCAAAAACATTAATTCGTATCGTTAATAGTGTCAAATTTGCGAATTCATTATCACTTTTTGCAAAAATGTCAATCTCGCTCTCTTTGAAAAACCGAACCAGACTATACTCACCAAACCAGACTATACCCACAAAACCAGACTATACCCACCAAACCAGACTATACCCATTAAACCAGACTATACCCACCAGAAACCTGTTCCTTGCTATATTGGCATCGGAATTCAATATGGCTGTTCAAATAACCGGAATTGCTATTGGGGCATGCAAATAACATAGGAATTGCTATTGGGGCATCAGAAGTATAACATTGATTACTACTTATATGTTTGCATATTTTTTTGTGGGGGGGGGGATGTGTTGGTAAAGTATTTGGACAGCGTTAAATTCGAATGCAATTCTTACTTCGTATTTAACACAACATCAAAAATATAATAAAGTGTATTAATATAATAATTTTGTATTAAAAACATAATATCAAGAACTTAAAATTCATTAGATTCGCAAGAATAAGGAACTTCTGAAATTAAATATAAAAGGGGACACACCTTCTAAAAGGGGTGCAATCCTCCTTAAAACAGCATGATTTTACCCAGAATGTCCAAGAGCTGCAAATTTAAAAGAAACTAATTATTAGTTAAAAACAAAAAACAAAACTATGACTGGGGGAGGGGGTAATTTTACTTTGGGAGTATTCTTAATGGGGTTGGAGAATTTTCCAAGAGAAAAAACCTAAACCTATAGATAACAGATTAAGCAATTCAACTATTTCTGAAGGACAGATTGTCTTTGGACTCATCAAATTATTAATGTCTAGGCTTTTAAAACAGTTCGCGGTAACAACATGGGTGCCCATATGGGGGGGGGGAGGGGAAGGAGGCTCCTGCCCCCCCACCCCTGGCTAAATGATTCTGCCTTATTTTTATATTTTTGTTCTGAGATTTCTATTATATAGCATTAAAAGTGCCAATTAGATGAGGTTTGCCCCCCCCTGGAATTCAGCTTATGGGCACCCATGGGTAACAACCCCTAAAAGTCAGAGAACTTTAATGAAAATCACACCATCGGATTCAGCGTATCAGAAAGCTTCAAGCTCTATCTGCAAAAATGTGGAATTTTGTATTTTTTGTCAGAAGAAAAATTACGGATGCGTGTTTATTTGTTTGCTTTATTTTTATTTTCCCAGGGGTGATCTTATCGATTTTATTAATGTTTTACACAGATAAACATAAATATTTTTAAGCCAATCTCAAATTTATCTGGAGGGGAAAAACCTGTTTTTCCTGTATAGTTGGAAATACAAGATTCCAACTAGTTCCAACAGGGTAACCTTGTTTTTTTCCCTTCCTGATAAATCTGAGATTTTCTTTAAAAAATTTTTATGTGAATATGTGTAAAAAATCCTCCTCAACGCCTCGCTCTTTACGCTAAAGTTTGAGTTTCTCACAACACTATGTTTTTAAACAATAAAAAGCTTTAGCATAAAGAGCGAGGTGTTGAGGAGAGGACAGCCCCTTTCATGCACGGAATAATTTATGTTTGAAGGGAAAAACAGGTTTTCCTCTTCCTGATAAATTTATCAGGAAGGGAAAATAATCATTATAATCATACCGGAAAAACAGGTTTTCCCTTCCAGATAAATTTATCTGGAAGGGAAAAAAAACAGGGTTGCCCTGTTGGAACTAGTTGTAACCTTGTATATCCAAATAGTACAGGAAAAACAGGTTTTTCCCGTCCTGATAAATTTTTAATTGGCTAAAAAAAATATTTATGTGAATCGGTGTAAAACATTAATATATTCATCAGTTGTGTTTGATAAGTTGGAGGTATAGAAAGTGATATGGTAAGTTTCCCTTGAACTCGGCTGTTTCTGTACCTTGTTCTTCCCTGCTCAGCCTAGGTGAGTTGCCCAGTAGTTCTTTCAGTTCTTTGGCTTTGTAAGCTGCAATGCCTTGCTCATCTTTTGATGAATTGGCACCAAGCCAGTAGTGGATTACTTCGTCAACATCTCCGGCTTCTTGGCCCGTAGTAATTATAGTAAGTAGATATAGTAAGTATATTTTCTATACAGTCTTGTATTTCAATACTTTTGCTGATAAGGGCTTGGAACCTCTACAGTAGGGTTCTCTGATACACCAAATCTAATGGTTTGATTTTGATTAAAAGCAACCCGGCTCAATAGTAACCGAAACTCTAAAAAGAAATTTGATACCTATAGATGCAACAGAAGAATCAGATTTTTATGCTGATTTCAAACATGTAAGTTTCTTCAAGTTTAGTCGTACCTATCAAAAGTTACGCGCCTGAGAAAATTTGCCTCATTTTCGAAAAAAAGGGGAAACAACCCCTAAAAGTCAGAGAAGTCATAGTGCTATTTTGGGGGTGTTTCCCGCCCTAGATTTAAAACTGCTGCTGTTCAATGTTAGTACATAAATAATCTCTTCGGATAGCTTTTCTGAAATGTTTAAATTTTCAAACAGTTCGTGGTAACGAACTGTAAATAAGGAGCGACCAGGCTCAATGGTAACCGAAACTCTAGAAAACGGGTTTTTGATACCAATAGATACATCAAAACAATCAGATTTCAATGCTGATTTCAAATATATTTTTCATCAAGTTTAGTGCTACCCATCAAAAGTTACGCGCCTGAGAAAAGTTGGCTGATTTTCGAAAAAAAAGGAAAGACCCCCTAAAAGTTATAGAACCTTAAAGAAAAACAAACCATCATATTCAGCGTATAAGAAAACCCTGCTGTCGGAGTTCTAAACACCTATCAACAACAATGTTAAATTTTTTATTTTTTGCCAGAAGAAAGATCATGGATGCGTTTTTATTTGTTTTTTTGTTTTTTTGTTGTTTTTTCCCAGGGGTGATCGTATTGACCCAGTGGTCGCCCAATATCGTGGGAGGGCTCACTGGAACACAAATTAAAAGTTATAGTGCCCTTTTTAAGTGGCAAAAAAAAATTGAGGGCAACTAGGCCCCTCCCACGCTTGTTTTTTCCCAAAGTCACCCGATCAAAATTTTGAGATAGCCATTTTGTTCAGCATGGTCGAAAATATAATAAATATATCTTTTAGGATGACTTAATCCCCCGAAGTCCCCAGGGGGAGAGCTAAAAGTTATGAACTTTACCCAATGTTAACATATAGTATTGGTTATTGGGAAGTATACAGAAGTTCTCAGGAGGGTTTTTTTCTGGTAGTGGGAGGGAAGGGTGGGTCGGGGGTTATGTTTGAGGATCTCTCCATGAAGGAAGTTTTCATGGGGGAAGGGAAATTGCCATGAAGGGGGCGCCGGACTTGCCAGCATTATTTATTGATTATTGGGAAGTATACAGACATTTTCAGGAAGGATTTTTTTCTGGAGGAGGGGGGCTGGAGGAGGGGGTTACTCTGGAGAATCTTTCCGTGGAGGATGTTTTTTTGGGGTAAGGGACATTTCTATGAAGGGGTGTCGGATTTCCAAGCATTATTTAAAAAGCGATCAGAAATTAAATAAAAAAAAAACAAGTTTTTTCAATTGAAAGTAAGAAGTAACATTAGAACTTAAAACGAACAGAAATTATAACGTATGTGAGGGGGTTCTCCCCCAGGTCAATACCTCGCTCTTTACGCTACATTTTTTTTTAGTGCTTTCAAAAGAGCTATCTATTCTAATTAAACGGCCTTTGTGATATAGGGGTTTGTGAATCAAATTTTTTTTTAACTTTTAACGTAAAGAGCGTGGTATTGACTAAGGTGAGAACCCCCTCATATACGTAATAACGCATACGTAATAAAAAAAAAACAATAAAAAAAACAAGCGATACGGCTCAATAGTAATCGAAACTTTTAAAAACGGAATTTTGATGTCAATAAATGCATCAAAAGAATGTGTTTATAATGCTGATTCTAAATATATAAATTTTATTAAGTTTAGTGTTACTCATCAAAGGCTACGAGCCTGAGAAAATTTACCCGATTTTTTAAATAGGGGGGAAACATCCCCTAAAAGTGAAAGAATTTTAATGAAAATAACATTGTCAGATTCAGCGTATCAGAAAACCCTATTACATAGGTTTCAAGCTCATATTTGCGAAAATCTGCAACTTTGTATTTTTTGCCAGAAGAAAAAAATATAGAAGTTAGTTACGTAAGTTAATTTGTAAGGACATCCATTTAGAAAAAGAAAAGTAAAAAATTTTATGCCAATTTTGTTGACTTATTCAATGACTTTTATCCAAAATAAAATCTGCATTAACTAAAAAACGATCAGAAATAAAATAAAAAAAAACAAGTTTTTTAAACTGAAGGTAAGGAGTGACATTAACACTTAAAACGAACAGAAATTATTCTGTATATGAAAGGGGCTGTCCCCTCCTCAACGCCTCGCTCTTTATGCTAAAGTTTGACTCTGTCTCACAACTTTATTTTTTAAAACAATAAAAAACTTTAGTGTAAAGAGTGAGGCGTTGAGGATGGGACAGCCCCTTTCATATACGGTAGGTAAAACAATGGCGCGATTAAGTGTTTTACGTCCAAACTCTTAGGGAACGTGACATTTGTCGGCACATTATTTATACCCCTCCCCCAAACTCAAAATCCAAGCTGGTTAATATTGATGAAGTGTTTAACTTTGGTGTTTCTACCAAAGAGAACTCAATATATGGTCCAATATACTTCCACCGTAGCACCAAATCACCAAAAATGTTTTTTTTTCAAAATCTAGGGGGACCATCCGCTAAAATTTTGCACGAGTTGGGCTACCTTTTATAACTAGCAAGGAAAGAGGATTGAAATTTTTGTTTTAGTTTTTTTTTTTTTGTCTAAGCTGAAGACGCCTTGTTTGATACGGGTCGAAATATTTGTTTTTGTTTTTCGTTTTCATTTACTGGCCATAGACCCGTTTGTCGTAGTTATTTTTTTTCTCTCATGGCTGGCCAGTTTGGCTAAAATTTATGCACACCGGGCAAGTGCCAATCTACCCCCCCCCCCCCTTTAAAACCGCTTCTTGCTTAAGGGGGGTTTAGAGAGTACAGCATGACTGTTTTTATGTAGTTTTCGACCATGTTATTTTTAAACTTCACTTTTATGACAAGAACATAAATTCGCTCACGTTAAATTTTGAGTAATCGTTTTAGAATAGACAATCCACTTGTTCATACTCTCATTTATAGTTGATTATAGTAATTATTTGTAATTTATGCTTGTTATAAATTTGAATATTGTCAACACGATAAGTCTGGAATCTACTGAGGGAGTAATAAAAATACTTAATTGAAAGTGACATACAGCACACTACTCAAGACAGAGAGTTCATCAAATAGATAAGTGTGATGAATGGTCAAAGTGTCCGAAACCCTTCTAATAACAACTCTCACAAAGAAATTCCTCAATTCAACTACTTAAGACTACACAATTAAGAGATTACCGTAGCTTTTCATTACCGTAGTTTCAAATATCCTAATCTTAGTTTTATGATTTTTCTTTCTATTCGTTTTTAACTGGCTCAGTTGTTTTACTTTTACAATCTTCCCTGTGTTCACTATCTTTCCTAACAAAACGTACTAGATGACTGAAGCTAAGTGTTGCTTTTCTAGTATGAAAAATTTGGAATGGAACTTTCTGGCTTAAAGTCAAGTTGAACGACTTGCTTTTGGGCATGGCAGATTGAAATCGCAAAATCAAAACGAGGGGACTTTTCAGTTCAAATTCAAGTCAAAAGTTGCTTCATGTCAATGTAAGAAAATATTTCAATTGAATTTGAGGCTAATTTGGCTTAATTTTGGCTTATGTTTCAGTTACTGAAACATCCTAGTCTAGATAAAACAAATTGTCAGTATTTAATCTAAACAAAAGTCCTTCTTTTTCAAAGTAGGCTATCTTCAAATGCACTGCTAGAAAAAAAAACTTATGATTTAAAATTATGTTCCGATAATTACATTAAGTCTGCCAAAAGCTGGTCAATAAAACAAAATATTATTGGTTATGAGGTCATTAAGCTAATTACGAAACTATAATCAAAGGTAATTCTTTTTATTGAATCCTTAACTGCGAAACTGAGGCCAACACAGCTACGCACGCTCCTCCTCCATTCCAATCTATCCAAAGCCTCCCTTTTTACCCCCGTCCATGAAGTTCCCATTTCCTTTAAATCTTTTTTTATGACGTCCTCCTACCCCAGACGAAGACGACCTCATTTCCGTTTAGACCTAGACAGATGGCCGAAAAGAACAATCTTCGGCAATCTGGCATCCTTCATCCGCACAACGTGCCCTAGCCACCTCAACCTTTCTTTCATTATAGCCCTAGTTAGCGGTATTGAACCACATTTTTCATATAGCCTATTGTTTGAAATACGGTCAGTCAGCCGGGTACTCAGAACAATCCTTAAGCAGTTTCTCTGGAAATAATCTAGAAATCTTCATCCGCTTTTCGGAGCGCCCATGCTTCAGAGCCATATTTGACCACTGTCATCACTGAAGCTTCTAATATTCTAATCTTGGTTTGCACACTTATCTTTTATTCTTCCACACTTTTTTTTAACTGTGAAAAAACACCTTGAGCCTTGGCTATTTACTTTTGAGATCTTCACTGCTCGATCCATCTTTACTAATAATACTACCAAGGTAAGTAAAGCTGTAAGTCCAGGATACTTTTTTCTCCCCATTTGATTATGTTGTATGTCTCCCATCTGTTATGTTGTTTGTGTATGTTTTGTTTTAATGTCTTCTAATCTCTAATTAATCCTGTAATTTTTTTTAGGGTCATCAAAGGCGGTGTCCCGTCAGGGTTCAACCAACGTATGAATTGAATACATCATTTTTGTACAGTAAGCCAAAGAATAAATAAAGTTTGGCCTTATTTTTAATTGTAAGTCAGTTCTAATTTAGGCAGAAGTTTATACTCAGGGAATAGTAATAAGTTCCAATTGACTCCTTGATTATCCTTCAAGGTCTTAAGGCAGTCGAATGGGCCATTTTTTTGGAGGGGGGGTCTTTAAGATCAATGGTAGATTTTTAGCACTTGAGAAATGCTATCCCAGGGCATTTGTGACCTCTTTTATGCATTAACTACCCAATATACCTTGTAAAGTTTTATTCCCAAAACTAAGACGATGTTACTAAGTAACTGTTGCTTCCACAACTCAAACAGATGCGGGTAGTGTGTTAAACATAATGAACAAATAGGAGGGTGGGCGTGGAAGGGGGACTAGTTGCCCTCCAATCACTTTCGACTATTAAAAAGGGCATTAAACGGGGTTACTTTGAACTAAAACTACCTTTTTTTCTCCCTTATTTCACAATAAATTTTTTAATGGTAACATAACAACCTATAAACACATTTCCATATGTATTTCTGACCATTGAAAAGGGTGGATGTTATGGATTTTTCCTATCCCTTCCCACATGCCCATAATTTTTTTTTTTGAAAATGGTGTTCAAAGTTACCCACACTTCGTCCAACTTTGAACGACGTTATTTTATTTTATGTACTGTTCATGTAGTTTCCTAATTTGTTCAAAGTTGGCCATGCTTTTGGTAAGTTTGAGCAACCACTTATTTACACACTTTTTCCTCTAAGACTGAATGTAAAAAAAGGTTACTTATATTTGTGGTAAAGCTTCCTAATATTAGTTAATTATTAATTTAGTAAAAATATATATGACGCAAATATGAAGTTTGGAAATACCACTTTTTTATTAAGATAAGAAACATATTCTGCTAAGCTCTGTTTAACGGGAAATTAAGAAATTACCACTTCCTAGCATTTACGTGGGAAGGTGTGGTTGATAAAAATGTATAAAAGATACATTTTATCGGAAGGAAAGATCTCTTACTAACTATATGCCAGACTGACCTGTGGTCCGGTGTTTTAGCAATACTTTGGGACCTTGCCTTATAATCGTAAGTGTCTAATTTATATTTTATTGTTGTGTTATTGAGACTTGTGGGCTACTTGGGACAGCCAGTCCCAGTAGCCAGAATATATCCAATTTTATTATCTGATAAATGAATAAAAGTATTGAGTTTTAGACTAACTCTCTACGATCTATTTTTAGCCTCTCGAACATACTCAGTCGGTACGCCTCATTAGTTCGGTCATAGCCTAAGGCACGCTACCAAAGTTAAATTACCATAGGGCCAGAGTTTATCTCCCCTATAAAGGGAGAATAAAGGCATGTAAGACTACAACCCCTAAATACCACAAATAATAACGCTTCATAACAACTGGTGGTCGCTAGAAAAACTGGGTCGAGAAGGCTAAATACAAATAGTAAATTTAAATAAAATGGCTTTACCAGAAGAAAAAATGACTTCCCTATCAACAGTACTTGAAATTGTAAAAATTATACCAGAATATGCGGGAAATTTAGATGTAAATGAATTTGTAAGAAAATTACAAATTTTCGAAGAACAAACTTAAATGGTTTACGATAAGATCAAGTAGCTAAGCTTTGCGGATATATTACGATAACCTAACATAGAATGTATTGAAGAACTTAAGGAAAAAGAGAGCAAGGACTTTAGTACGCTAACTTAATCTTTTAAAACAAGATTCATAGAGATAAGCACCTCCGAGAGGCTAAGAACAGAGGTAGTGACATTCGATACCTCAACTAGTATCAGGGAATATGCAGACAAAATTTGTAGATCCGTGTTTTTACAATTAGAAAAAGGCGGAAATGACGAGACAGTACAAAAAGTACAACTACATACTTTTACCCAAGGGTTACCAAAAAAGTTATTAAGACTAATATTATTGCAGAAACCTGAAAATTTCGATCAGGCTATATAATACTAGTCGAAACAGAGGTAAAAATTGACGAGGCTATGAAAAATTTTGACCAAATGTCAATAAATAACACAGGAGCCCAAGAAAGTAAAAAATATGAAAGGGGACAGAAGAGGATGAACTTTGAGGAGCCGAATCGTGAACCAAAAAGGCACGAGGAAGGCCAATTCTTCCCACCATGGACTGTCCCCTCCCCATTTGATGACCAATCCCATGGTATTAGATCCTCAATGACTTGGAATACCAAGTATTATGGACACCCACCTCCTCCTCCTGAGGAAAATTATAGAGCAAATGGTGGCAGGTCAAGAATATATAGAAATAGATATAGACCCCACGAGGAAGTGCAAATTACAAAGCAATATAGGAAAAGATTCATTTGCTACAATTGTGGCAAACCAAATCACTATGCGGCAGATTGCTGTCATAAAATACCCAAAGAAGGCCAGACGCACAAAACAAAACACCAGTTCAGAACGCAGGGGGACAGATATTTAGAAAGGCAGGGAACAAATAATACTTGGCAAACACCTAATAATATTCCTGAATTTAGGCCTAGAAGGCAAACGGTTAATAATACCCAGGGTCAAAGTAGCAGCGCTGATGAAGACTGAGATAATCTTAGAAATTTTATATCAAACAGTGGGCATTTAAACAGAGAAACCAGGCTGTAAGGGTCGATAGAGCTGTTTCCTTACAAAGACCCCTATATAGTTTAGAATGTTGTGATACAAATACGAATAATAATAATCTACCGATTCTGCGTTGTTTTAAAATTGAGTGTTTTCAAAATTTACCATGTTTACTAGATACAGGCGCATCTAAATCATTAATTCGAGAGGAAGTCTTTAATAGATTTCCTCCTAGTGTCAAAAATTGAGTTTGCAGATGCCAAAATACCCTAACATCAGTGACAGGGCACAAGCTGACAATTTTGGGAGAATGTCCACTAAAATTTAGTGCAGGGGATAAAGAAATAACAGTAACAGTAATAATATGCAAGCAGCTACCATTTCCTGGTATTCTAGGAGTAGATGCTATCAGAAAATATGTAATTATACGTGAGCCAATATCAAATAAAATAATAATGAACCAGTCACTTGAAATCATTAAGAAAATTGAGAAACAGCAGGTAACAAAGGTGAAGATTCGAAATATAACCTCAGAATAAGTGAGAATATCAAAAGAGACGGGGGAATAAAAACGCAATCTCTTTCTACATTAAGTGAAACAGATGGAAAGGTTAAAACGATGGATGCCGTAATAGGGGGGTACACCATAAAAGAATACCCAATGATTTTCGTGGAAAATCAAGTAATAAAAATTTAAAAGGGTATAACATACTTAAAACTATCAAATCTAAGTAATGATAAAATAAAACTGAACCATGTAGAACTTGGATCAGTAGAAAAGATTTCAAATTCAGAAATAAAATCTATAACCAGTCCAGAATTAAGCGTAAACTTCACTTCTAACCACGAACATTTATCCTCATTAAAACCGCAACCACAAGAAGAGTAAGCAATGACGAAAACAGATTTTTTGCAACAATTTAATTTAAAACATTTACCGGAAAACGTAAAAACTAGGGTGGAAAATATTCTTTGGGATTTTAAATGGACTTTTGCAAAACACAAATCAGATTACGGATTAACTCACTTAATCACGCACAAGATATCAACAGAGGGCCCTCCAATCAAAAAGTCACCGTATAAAACACCTTATCATTTAAAGCTATGACTAGAAAGCCAAATAAAAGAACTGGAAGATCAGGGTATAATTAAAGAAAGCATTAGTGATTGGTGCTTTCCATCAGTGATAGTCAGAAAAAAGATAGTACTTGGAGATTATGTATAGACTTTAGATCACTAAATATCTTCATGATTAAAGACGTAATGAAGCTACCAAGAATTAATTCGATTTTAGATTCCTTAGGGGGTTCAAAATTTTACACTAGTTTTGATTTAATATCAGGATATTGGGAAATCACATTAGATACAGAAACTAAGCATAAGGCTACAGTAATCTTCGAGGATGGGAGAGCCTTCACATTTGAACGTATGCCATTTGGCTTTATCATTTAGTCCAAATTGTTTTAGTCGCCTAATGAATTTGGTGTTAAAAGATAACGAACCAGGAAGGAAAAAAGATACTTTGACTTATTTAGATGATGTAATTCTTTTTAATGAAAAGTTGGAAGACCACTTGGTTGGACTTAGAAAAATACTGGAAAAGTTTGAAAAAGCAGGCTTAAAATTAAAACCAGAAAAGTTAAAAATAGTATTACCAAAATTAGTATTTCTTGGACACCTGATAAACCAAGGTACTATTTCACCAAATCCAGAAAAATTTACAGTCATAGAAAATTTACAGCCTCCTAAAGATCAAAAAAGCTGCAGATCAGTTTGTGGGCAATTAAGCTATTTCAGACGATATATTAAAAATTATGCCACAATAGAACAACCTTTGACGAACCTATTAAAGCTATCAGGTACATCTGAAGGCCCAGCGGACGTAAAACAAGTGCTAAATGAAATAAAAAGGCAACTATTACTGGCACCAACACTTAAGTTACCAGATGCGTCACAAGACTTCTGTTTGCAAACAGATGCTTCAGGTTACGGTATAGGCGCCATATTATTAAACATTAATTCTGAGGGAGTAGAATCAATAGTTCAATACGCCAGTAGGGCCCTTACGAAAACAGAAAAAAAATACTCGACAGTTAAAAGGGAGTGTTAATCACTTATAGTATTACAAAATATTTTTGACAGTATTCACTTGGAAAAAAATGTATATTAAGGGTAGACCGAATATCATTAGTTTGGCTAGATACGATGCAAAATAATTCAGCCCGGCTGACACGGTGGATACTGCGTCTGCAAGTATATTCATATACTTCAATATATATAAAGGGCCGTACAAATATTTTACCAGACTATTTATCACGAAATCCAGATAAGAAAGAAAATGTGATAACAACCATCCACAACGAACTGGAAGGGGTAGAAATACTGTCTAATGAAAATATTTCAAAGCATCAAAATAAAGACAATTTTTGTTTAGCAATGAAATCCTTTTTATCAAAAGGAACGGAATTGCAAGAGCACTTTAAACATTTTTTAAAGGACTTAGATAATTTTGATCTGGACGAAAGTAAAAATCTTCTAGTAAGATACCATAGGCCATCGCAAGAATATAGAAAAAATGACTTAAAAATTATTCCAGTGATTCCAATATCTCTGGAAGGAGAAGTTTTGCAGATGGCACATGCTACAATTGGCTGTCACATGGGAGATGCAAAAACTATGGGGAGACTGAAAAGGAATTTTTATTTTCCAAAAATGTACTCAAAAGTAAAAGCTTTTATACAAAGCTGCCAAGAGTGCGCCAAACAAAAGTCGCCACCAAAGTCCCCTAGGGCTGAATTAGGTCGATACCCCACCCCTTCAGGGGTAGGAGAAATAATGTCAATAGACGTTTGGGGATCAGGTGGAAGTTTACCAGTTTCCAGGAAAGGAAACAGGTGTGTACTCACCATAGTCGACCATTTTAATTCATATTTATACGCTTTTCCAATTAAAGATGAAAAGACAAAAACCATTGCGAAAGTTTTGGTAAATTGCCTATTTTTGGAACATGTGATTTTCCCTAGATTTTTACTTAGCGACAATGGGCCATGTTTTAGAGTCAAATTATTAGACGAAATAACAGAATATCTTGGGGTTAAACGATGGTTTACCTCGTCTTACCTTGCAGCAGCTAATGGGATAGTTGAACGTATGCATAGGGAATTAGCTTACATGCTGGGAATACATACAAGAGAGGAAAATGAAAATTGGGATGAACATTTACCATTTGTTGTCTTTGCAATAAATACGGCTTTTTCACGTACTTAAAAGAAACGCCATTTTTTTTTCAACACATAAGAGATCCCAAAATTTGTTTAAATAAAATACAAAACGACAAAATATATTACAACTGAGACCAATATAATCTAGAAACGGTAATGTGAATGAAAAAAGCAATGGAACAAGTTAAAGACAATCTGGAAGATGCAAAAGCAGAACAAAAACAAAAATATGACAGAACAAGCAAAAATAAAAAGAGTTACTGTCTAGGAGATTGGGTTTATGTTCACAAAACGAATCTGGAAGGAACAAAAAAGTTAAAACCGAAATTGGACGGACCTTATAGGATTACAAAAATTCTACCAAATAACTTAACATATGTTCTAAAACATCAGCATAAGGAAAAGGAAGAAGTAATACACCATAATAGAATGAAAAAGGTATATTTTTCAAAACCGTGGAAAACAGAGCCTATACTTTCAGAAGAAGAAATAGAAGAAACGATCTCACCAGTATATATCAGAAGACCATACGAATATTTATAACCTTTTTGATGACCAAAACAGTTGGGAAAAGTGGAAGGAATACTTAGCACAGACTTGGTTACAAACTTTCCACAACAAACAAGAAAAAAAAGAAAAGTTCAATATACATCGGATACAAGCGATGTAAGCGACATAGAAGAGCCTCAAACACAACCTACTGGTTTAAGACATAATAAACCAGAGGTTAAATCCAAATAGGAAGAAAAATTGGAAGAAACCAAAGAATTATCTGATTTTCATACGCTAGATTCACCTAGAGTCGTAGCACAAAAATGACTTTTGGAAGAAACGCCATCTACCCGACGCGAGCTAACAGAATGTGACACAGAAAATTCTTCGACAGAAAGCGATATAGGTAAACCTGGGCCACCGTCAAGAAAACCTTCTTTGAGAGAAAAATTATGGAGAACAGTGAAGAATCCAAAGGGGCAGCAAGAAGTTCCTTTGTCAGCAGCACAAGTCGCTAAAACACTCATGAAGAAGGCTAAACATCAAGAGAAACAACGATTAAAGAGATTTGACGAGGCAACAAAACAGCACTCGGACTCTGAGCCTTGCAAACCACACTATAGAAATCACGGAAAAACTTGCGAATATTATAAAGAAGAAAAGCAAAAATTTGGAGTCCAAAACTCGGACCAGGAAACGAAGAAAGGCAGAACAAGCGCAGCGCCTAGCAGATTAATATTTGAATAAAATAATAATAGCAAAAAAAAAAATTAAAAAAAAAAAAATTAATAAATAAATATTAAATAAAAATCAAACGAGTATAAAAGCCACTTTGGCTAAAATTTGGCTAACAAACGAGTATAAAAGAAATATCTATTATGAACGTCACATTCCAACGCCAAATTATTATTTCCGATCGGAAGTGACATCGTAGGTTCCTGCAACAAATTTTGTTTCCAATATGAGATAAGCCTTTGCGAGCGCTGAAATGTCAAATTGACAAAACAAATAAGGCTTCATTTAAGATAAAAGTTGCAATAGTTCAAGTCACTTAAATTATAAATAGATTTATTAAACAAAATTCAATTCTACATATTTAGAATCAGAAAGAAAAGAAGATTCTTGGTATTTACATATTGAACAAAAAAATATTTTTTTTCGGGGGAGATAAGTCAAAAAAAAAACAAAAAAAAAAAAAAAAAAAAACCAAGGAGGATGGTTTACTGAAATAGGGTCATTGGAAGCTAGCAAATTTGGAGTGAGCTCAATAACTGCTGGTCTCTCGTTGTTAAGCACATGCAATGCATTTACTGACCTTTGACTCTTTGAGGTGAAACTTTCAGTCGAATTTGAAAAATTGTTTTTGAAGAATTTTAAAATAATTATAATGGGAAAGACAGCAAGAGTTTACATTAGGTGGCCACTACATGTACAAGCTAGCTGTAATCTTATTATAATTAGTTATAGTCTAATAGAATATTTTTTTTTATTAGTTACAAATGGTAAGGGGAGGAAAAAAAGAAATTTTAAAGAAGCGCTATAAAGGTTTAAGAAAAACTTAGAATAAGCTTAGAAAACAAAAAGAGTGCTAGGTAAAGGAAACAAAAAGCGAAAAAAAAATATAGCCTAAAAACATACCAGGAGGTAAAAGCCAAGGACAAAATCCAGTAAAAATAAGCCAAAAATTAAACCTCATCGTCACGAACAAACCACAGTAGGTCAAGATAATAATTTTAACTCTTGCGATGTTTTGGATCTGAGAAAACGAACTGGCACAAGAGAATCCTAGTTTAAACAATTGGTTTTCACCTGTACCAACCCAAACACCCAAATCCCAAGCCGTCGAACCTTTAACAGAAACTAAATATATCTACCTTCTATTTAAAATATAACCTTTCACAACAGCAAAAACTCGCTGCAATGAGTAAATTCATTCTTGTAATTCCCCCCAAATTCAAGCTTATCAGTAAATCGCAGACTATGGTACAACGCATTCAAATCTATTCAGCCTTGCCAATGAGATTATTTTTTTCTTTCCTTGGCAAAAAGGATCGTAATTAAATCTAGAATAAAATTTGCAACCAGTATATCTTAAAAATTCCATTTTTATAAACGAATGAGGGCCAGAAACTGCGGCAAGGAACTCAACTAGAAGTGCTATAAATATAAACCGTAAAAGACAATGCTTTTGAAACAATAACAATTCTTGACGTAGACACTTAAATAATTTAAGAAAAATACATGTTATGGAACTAGACACCCCCCCCCCTGTAAAACCAAGAGATAATGAAATTGACCAACGAATGACAATTGGCGTAAAAACTTGTAAAAGCTATTGAATAAAATAGGAGACACATAAATATAGGCTTAGAAAAGACCTATTGAACTGAAAAAGCTAACAAAGATTTGAGAAAACCGCTTAGGCTTCACTGAAGTAAATAATAATAATAATAATAATAAAAAAAAATACAAGTTGAAAAAATAGCCAGACGGAAGTGAAGTAAAAGAAATTGGGTGACAAATGAACACAAGTTGAAGTCGAAATTTAAGGCAAGACAACTTAAAGTTGGGAAGTTAAAGCGAAAACAGTTATGTTCGCTTATATGTCTTAAAAAAAAAAACAAAAAAAAACTACCGTACGTAAAAAAAAAAGAAATATGGAGATAAGGATATATTCCTGGGAAAATAACCACCTTTTTACTAAAAGGTAGAGCCTATGGGAAGATTTTAGCTACAAATAAAAAGTGTAGATATACATAATATATTGTTGTGTCTCGTGTTCTTAATAAACCTATTAGATTGAACAGGATCACAATGAATACTGCTGTTGATCCTACCAGACGCTTTTTATGGTGATCAAGCACCAAATAGACATTACTGAGGTGAGGGCACAACAAGAAGGTAAAAATTCAGAAAATTCCATCTCAAGCTTTTTCAAACTGATTTTCAAGCTACAAATTTAGCTATTGTTGAATATAGTTTTGAAAAAAAGATATATATTCTTTTAGAAGAGAATAAACCTTGAATATGTGAATTACTACAGTTAAACCTAGTATTATGCAAAAAAAACTTGTCTCAGGTTTTTGACAACCCTTGAGCACACGTAACTGCTTTAATGAGCACACGTAGCGCGTAGCGCATAGACTTAGTGTGATTTTTTTTGCGCATCATAGCACATAGAAATGTAATTATATTTGCAAACTCGTGTTACTAAGAAATGAACAGTAAATCACTCCCCGGAAAAAAAGACTTACATAGCCGGAAGTGGAAAGAACCACTTATTATAAAGGCTTATTAGCCTGAACTTGGGGATATTTCATAACTGCTTTAATGATTATGGGATTGATTATATATGTTTTTAAATATTGGTATTATAGGAAACATCAAACCGCAGAGGGAAGGATGTAAGAAACCCTGTCTGCACAAAACCATAATCTCTCGCAAAGAAATTAATGAAATTCAAAAAAAAAGAACTTTTATCTGTAACCGCAGACAATGGTTGGCACTACGAGTGCATAAATATGAAAATAAAAGAGTACGATAAATAGTGAAGCGAGTTCTTTGCTATGACAGTAGTAATACTTTTGATTGTAATTAAATTGGTATTTGGAGCGTTTTGCTAATGGAAAAAAAAGTTATAACCCATTTTAGTGTTACTTTTTAAGAAAGTTACTTTGAAAAAAAATGCTTTGTGCATAATTAAATTACTATAGAGTGTTTTAAAATAAATTTTAAAATTTTAAACAAATGTATTTTTGTATAAATGTTCTATCTAAGTTTTGTTACTTAACAATGATTGTGTAAGTTATTATACAATGCTTATTTATATATACACTGTTTGAATTTACTTTAAATTTTAACTAGTGATGTAATGTTATATCTAAATGTTTGTCCTAGAGTCAAAGTATTAATAATTTTTTTTGTATATGTTTCAATTTAAGCGGGATATTATTTTTGGAGTGATTAAAAAAAAAAGCGGAGAAAGTAATTAAAGGAATTAACTTTCGAATGCTGAGTGTTTCATTCTACTATATATGTAAAAATATATGCTTTATATGTATACTAATGTGAATATTTATTTTAGATACAGCCTTAGCTAATTTTTTTTTTGAAATCAAATTTTTCAAAACATCCTTTTGGACCCATTTCTCAATCATTTCTTTGACGCATTTTTGGAAAGTAGCAAATTTCACAGCCAGTTCAATTATATCCTAATACCATCAGAAATCAAACCATACTTGATCAACTGATATTTGGAAACTACAGAACTACAAAATCATCGAAAGTGAGATAAAAACAGAACTTAATTTAGGCCTAGAATATGTGCTACATAGCCAAATGGCCTATGTACGGAAATATGTGAAAATGCTTTGTGCTGAAAAAAAATATATGTGGAAATTTTAAAAATCAATAATGTTATATGTGATTTACTCAAGGCATTTCTAAAAAAAAATATATATATACGGTATATCAACCACATCACACATATAAATTAAATTATTAATGGGAATTAAATTTAAACTCAAAAAAATTCATAAAACTTTTCTAATATAAATCAAATTTAAGCAAAACCACTAATATCATGTACAAGCCGCTTGGGGTCAAGTAAAACAGAAAATGCATATGAAGAGAGTAAAAGAGTAATTGTTAGTCCTAGAGACAGAGAAAAAGAGAAACAAGGATGAATTTCAAATTGAAATCATTTGAAAAAAAAGAACATGGCCTATATTGGACCAGAAACATAACCCTAAGGAAACCCATTGAGGGTAGATGCACATAATTACCCAAAGATGGCAGTATAATAGCTGTAAACGAAATAAGTTGTTTTAAAAGTAAAATATTGAGAATTGGGACAATTCTTCTTTAAATGGGGAGTATTGTGGTAAAGCTTCCTAATATTAGTTAATTATTAATTTAGTAAAAATATATATGACGCAAATATGAAGTTTGGTAATACCACTTTTTTATTAAGATAAAAAACATATTCTGCTAAGCTCTGTTTAACGGAAAATTACGAAATTACAACTTCCTAGCATTTATGTGGGAAGTTGTGGTTGATAAAAATGTATAAAAGATACATTTTATCGGAAGTAAAGATCTCTTACTAACTATATGCCGGATGACCTGTGGTCCGTTGTTTTAGCAAAACTTTGGGACCTTTCTTTATGATCGTAAGTGTCTAATTTATATTTTATTGTTTTGTTCTTGAGACTTGTGGGCTACTTGGGATATCCAGTCCCAGTAGCCAGAATATATCCAATTTTATTATCTGATAAATGAATAAAAATATTGTATTTTAGACGAACTCTCTACGATCTATTTTTAGCCTCGCGAATACCCAGTCGGTACGCCTCATTAGTTCGGTCATAGCCTAAGGCACGCTACCGAAGTTCAATTACCTTAGGGCCAGAGTTTATCTCCCCTATAAAGGGAGAATAAAGGCATCTAAGACTACAACCCCCAAATACAGCAAATAATAACGCTTCATAACATATTAAACAAAATTTAAAAAAAAAATACAGAAAATTAGACTAAAATCATGTCAAAAACAGAACTTGCAGAAAAATCCCGGAAAAAAGCGGCTAGAATTTGTGTTCTTTGCAAAGTTTCTTGTATGACTTTGTAACTTCACGGTGCCCTGCAATTTGGAAGGGGCCATGTCCTTTTCAAACGAGTGGTCCAGCGAAAACATATCTTTCTTCAACAACACTGGCATCACCTTTCTTGGGCCAATTGTAACTGAAGTCAGCATTGCTCAAACGTTCCATAAATTTGAACTTCACCATCTCTCATCTGGAAAATTTTCTGTTTGCCCAATGTAGAAATCTTTCTCATAGAGCACAGCATAGAAGTCAGACAGTTTAATTGCAAGACCTGAGTCCTTCTTACAAGTAGAATTGTCACCACCCTCATTTTCCCTGTTCTAGCCTTCATCCCGGGGGGGGAGGGTGTCATTCTCAAAGACCTAATTTCCAGAACTTTCTACTACGTTGAACAAAATGGCTATCTGAAAGTTTGGACTGGATGTGTTTGGAGGAATGGTGGGCGTTAAAAGGGGGTTAGTTACCCTCTAATCACTTTCGACTATTACAAAGGGCACTAGCCCTCTCAATTTCGAATTGAATGAGCCCCTTTTGAAGTTTTACGACAACTCTATCTATAAAAACCTTATACGCTCCTAGGGCAGAACTCACCACCCTTGCCCTTGGGTCTCTCGGGGGTTTGTCATCCTTAAATACATAATTTCCCAAAATTTCAACTACGTTATACAAAATGGCTATCTCTAAACTCTGATTGGATGTTTTTGGGGAAATGGTGGGCGTAAGAGGGGGGTTAATTATCCTACTCACTTTCGACTATTGAAAAGAGTACTAGCTCTTTGAATTTCCAATCGATTGAGTCTGTTTTGAAGTTTCTACAACAACGCATTCTATTAAAAACCTTTATGCCCCCAGGGCATAACTTAAAACCCTTGTCCTGAGGGCTGTGGGAGAGTGTCCTCCTAAAAAAAATATTTTCTATCTGGAAATCAATTACGCTGAACAAAATGTCAATCTCAAAATTTTGATTGGATGTTTTTGGGGAAATGATGGGCGTCGGGGGGCCAGTTGCCCTCCAATCATTTTCGACTATTGAAAAGGGCACTATCCACTCCAATTTCCAATCGAATGAGTCCTTTTCGAAGTTTCTACGACAACTCCTTCGATACGAAGTGCCCGGGTGGAGAAAAAACACATTGTGCCCACATCGTTCTTTACTTAGGCAGCGCTAGCGCGCTGGCTATGATTCTCGCAGGATGATTAATGTGCCATATTTTCTAAAGAGCTACGAAGAACTAGTAATCAAACATATGTAAGTACCAGTTGATTCATTTTGTAGTATGAACCTTTTAAAGACCTTAGACTAATTATAGGTTTGTGCGCTTTTAGGGGCTTAGATCCGAATTCCCATACTTCTCTTAGGAAGTTGTTCAGACGAATTAAATAGATTTAGACTGATAAACAAAGCAACACGGGCAACGGAGGAGAGGGCAAATACACATTTTGTGGTAAAGTTTATTTAATGGTTTTTCTTTCTTTTTTAATTCTATTCACATAGAGACTTTCAAATTAAAACACACTGAATGTGCCTTATTAAGAAGCATGTGACTTATGACCCTTCAATTTTCATCGTACTTGGTCCCTAGTATAAAAAATGTTTAGAAATGTAGGATAAATCAGGGAAGTTACAATTTTTTTGTCACATGGAGACGGGCAGGGGATTGTTGGCCCCTCAACAAATAGCGCAGTTCCTAGGTGTACAACTATAATTCATTCTATTCTGTAGCGTGAATCTTAAGAAAACTCGTCTTTTATCTATGACCTTCTACTTAGTCACTGGATGATCCGGGGATGCATCCCCAAAAAATTATTTCTGGTGCCAATTTGGTCAATATTGGCACCCTTATTACTCCCCTCCAATATTTTGCTCTAGATCCGCCCCTGTGCTTAGTGATATTTCTGCAAACAGAAACCCCACTATTGTACTGGCAAATGAAATACTTAATCACGATTTATGCAATGTAGTTTTTTTCTTTTGCTTTATATACTTTATTGCATAATTGTACATAACATTTTACCAGGAGATGCATAAGTCTCTATATTCTTTTAACAAGAAAGTTAATAAAATGAGGGGAGGAGGAGGTTGTCGAAGCTTGTTTTTTTATTGTTTTATTATCTTTTTTTTATTGATTTTTTGTTTGCTCTTTTGAATTCCTAAAAAGCCTTCCTCGCATTAAAAACCGGTTTTTAATAACAATTTTAGAAAATACATTTAACATTTTTTTTTGGCTTACTTATAGAATATATGTCCTGTAGGCTAAGGCTGAACTGCTGCTTTTTTTATTGCTTTTTGCTGCTCTTTTGGATATTATTCATTTTTTCTTTTGAGGATTCATTTCAAATTATAAACTCATAAATACCTAATATCAGCTAAATTATAAACTGCATCTAAAAGGAGTAAATTTATCAAATTGAAAAATACATGATGAACACTTTACATGAGAACACTTCAATTACACTGAAACAAAAAACACTTAATGGTTTATTCGGTATGAAGAAAAATGAAGTGCCAGCAGTTTTTTTGTAAAAAAAGAAAAGCTCATTTGTTCAAAAGCTGTAACTAAATAAAATAATATGTAGACTGAAGTAGCTCCAAGAAGATGTTGAGATTTTCTTCCTATTTCGTCACTTTTAATCCAAGCAAAATGTTAGGAGACTTAGTATCAGTTACAGAGTTTAAGCTTTGATTTTCAAATGCTCACAAAAATTACCAAATTTAAGAAACTCCCAACAATAAGTCATTTGTGGTCAAAATACACAAAGATCCCTTTTTGATCCCCACCCAGGCTCAAAGCTTCTGATATGGTCATATCAATGGAAATCTCCATTTCTTTTTAAAATAGCTTTCAAGCGTAGTTAGGGGTATTTAGCCTTTTTTGCTTTTGTTCAAAGCTTTGAAAAAAGTGTTCTGATATTCCAAATGTTACCTTTGCTATATTTGTGCATATTTTTGGTTATCATTTGTGGGGTGATCGAATTGTTTAAACCACTGTAGATACGTAAGAACGCTGCAACATCTAGTACCCTGAGGCCATAAGACTGTCAAAGGCTCCTGCTTGAGCGTCCCAAATTGAAAGCTTTTATTATGACCTGGCCTTTTAATGTATCTTGGGCACTGGACCAAGGGTGCCATTGCGAGGAGCGACCCGGCTCAATGGTAACCGAAACTCTAAAAAACGGAATGTTGATACCAATAGATACATCAAAAGAATTGAATTTTAATTGTGATTTCAAATATATAAGTTTAATCAAGTTTGATCTTACCCATCAAAAGTTACGCGCCTGAGCAAATTTGGCTGATTTTCGAAAAAAGAGGGAAAGACCCCCTAAAAGTTATAGAACCTTAATGAAAATCTCAACATCATATTCAGCGTATTGGAGAACCCTACTGTAGAGGTTTCAAGCTCCTATCTACAAAAATGTTAAATTTTCCATTTTTTGCCACAAGAAAGATCACGGATGCGTGTTTATTCGTTTTTTTTTGTTTTTTTTTCTTTTCTCAGGGTTGATCGTATCGACCCAGTGGTCCTAGAATATAGTGGGAGGGCTCATTCGAACGGAAATTAAAAGTTTTAGTGCCCTTTTTAAGTGACCAAAAAAAATGGAGGGCAGCTAGGCCCCCTCCCACACTCATTTGTTTCTCAAAATCATTCAATCATAATTTTGAGATGGCCATTTTGTTTAGCATAGTCGAAAATCTAATAAATGTGTCTTTTAGGATTACTTAATCCCTCACAGCTTCCAGAGAGAGGGCTGCAAGTTATAAACTTTGCCCATTCCTCACATATTGTATTGGTTGTTGGGAAGTATACAGAAATTTTCAGGAAGGATTTTTTGGTGGGGGAGGGGGAGGGCTGTAGGAGAGGGTTACTCGGGAGAATATTTCCGTGGAGGATGTTTCTTTGGGGTAAGGGACATTTCTATGAAGGGGGTGCAGGATTTCCAAGCATTATTTAAAAAACTATCAGAAATTATATTAAAAAAAACAAGTTTTTTTAACTGAAAGTAAGAAGCAACATTAGAACTTAAAACGAACAGAAACTATTACGTATATGAGGGGGTTCTCTCCCAAGTCAATACCTCGCTCTTTACGCTATAGTTTTTTTTAGTGCTTTCAAAAGAGCTATCTATTCTAATTAAACGGCCTTTGTGATTCTGGGGTTTGTGAATTAAATTTTTTTAAACTTTTAACGTAAAGAGCGTGGTATTGACTAAGGGGAGAACCCCCTCATATACAAAATAACCTATACGTATAAATAAAAAACCAAAAAAAAAAACAAGCGATATGCCTCAATAGTAATCGAAACTTTTAAAAACGGAATTTTGATGTAAATAAATGTATCAAAAGAATGGGCTTATAATGCTGATTCTAAATATATAAATTTTATTAAGTTTAGTATTACTCATCAAAGGCTACGAGCCTGAGAAAATTTATCTTATTCTTTAAAGAGGGGGGAAACATCCCCTACAAATGAAAGAATTTTAATGAAAATCCTACCGTCAGATTCAGTATATCAGAAAACCCTGTTTCATAGGTTTCAAGCTCTTATCTGCAAAAACATGCAACTTTGTATTTTTTGCCAGAAGAAAAATATAAAAATATAGAAGATCGTTACGTAAGTCAATTTGTAAATTACGTAGGAACCAAATTTAGAGACAGCCATTAAGCAAAAATAAAGTAAATTTTTATGCAAAATTTGTTTACTTACTCAATGATGGTGAGAAAAAATAAAAGCTGCATTAACTAGAAAACGATCAGACATTAAATAAAAAAAAACCCAGTTATTTAAACTGAAAGTAAGGAGCGACATTAAAACTTAAAACGAACAGAAATTATTCCGTATATGAAAGGGGCTGTCCCCTCCTCAACGCCTCGCTTTTTACGCTAAAGTTTGACTGTGTCTCAAAACTTTATTTTTTAAAACTATAAAAAACTTTAGCGTAAAGAGCGAGGTGTTGATGAGGGGACAGCCCCTTTCATATACGGAATAATTTCTGTTCGTTTTAAGTTTTAATGTCGCCCCATACTTTCAATTTAAAAACTTGTTTTTTTTTTATATTTAATTACAAATAGAAGTGACAGAATAGATAGGAAATATATAATTTGAGCTATATGTTTGCATATTTTTTTGTGGGGGGGGGATGTGTTGGTAAAGTGTTTGGACAGCGTTAAATTCGAATGCAATTCTTACTTTGTATTTAACAGAACATCAAAAATATAATAAAGTGTATTAATATAATAATTTTACATTAAAAACATAATATCAAGAACTTAAAATTCATTAAATTCGGAAGAATAAGGAACTTCCGAAATTAAATATAAAAGGGGTGCAATCCTTCTAAAAGGGGTGCAATCCTCATTAAAACAGCATGATTTTACCCAGAATGTCCAAGAGCTGCAAATTTAAAAGAAACTAATTATTAGTTAAAAACAAAAAACAAAACTATGACTGGGGGAGGGGGTAATTTTCCTTTGGGACTATTCTTAATGGGGTTGGAGAATTTTCCAAGAGAAAAAACCTAAACCTATAGATAACAGATTAAGCAATTCAACTATTTCTGAAGGACAGATTGTCTTTGGATTCATCAAATTATTAATGTCTAAGCTTTTCAAACAGTTCGCGGTAACAACATGGGCGCCCATATGGGGGGGGGGGGTAAGGAGGCTCCGGCCCCCCCCCCCGGCTAAATGATTCTGCCTTATTTTATATTTTTGTTCTGAGATTTGTATTATATAGCATTAAAAGTGCCAATTAGATGAGGTTTGCCCCCCCCTGGAATTCAGCTTATGGGCACCCATGGGTAACAACCCCTAAAAGTCAGAGAACTTTAATGAAAATCATACCATCGGATTCAGCGTATCAGAAAGCTTCAAGCTCTATCTGCAAAAATGTGGAATTTTGTATTTTTTGTCAGAAGAAAAATCACGGATGCGTGTTTATTTGTTTGCTTTATTTTTATTTTCCCAGGGGTGATCTTATCGATTTTATTAATGTTTTACACAGATTCACATAAATATTTTTTAAGCCAATCACAAATTTATCTGGAGGGGAAAAACCTGTTTTTCCTGTATAGTTGGAAATACAAGATTCCAACTAGTTCCAACAGGGCAACCTTGTTTTTTTCCCTTCCTGATAAATCTGAGATTGGCTTTAAAAAAATTTTATGTGAATATGTGTAAAAAATCCTCCTCAACGCCTCGCTCTTTACGCTAAAGTTTGAGTTTCTCACAACACTATGTTTTTAAACAATAAAAAGCTTTAGCATAAAGAGCGAGGTGTTGAGGAGAGGACAGCCCCTTTCATGCACGGAATAATTTATGTTTGAAGGGAAAAACAGGTTTTTCCCTTCCTGATAAATTTATGAAGAAGTGAAAATAATCATTATAATCATACCGGAAAAACAGGGTTTCCCTTCCAGATAAATTTATCTGGAAGGGAAAAAAACAGGGTTGCCCTGTTGGAACTAGTTGTAACCTTGTATATCCAAATAGTACAGGAAAAACAGGTTTTTCCCTTCCTGATAAATTTGTGATTGGCTAAAAAAAATATTTATGTGAATCTGTGTAAAACATTAATATATTCATCAGTTGTGTTTGATTAGTTGGAGGTATAGAAAGTGATATGGTAAGTTTCCCTTGAACTCGGCTGTTTCTGTACCTTGTTCTTCCCTGCTCAGCCTAGGTGAGTTGCCCAGTAGTTCTTTCAGTTCTTTGGCTTTGTAGGCTGCAATGCCTTGCTCATCTTTTGATGAATTGGCACCAAGCCAGTAGTGGATTACTTCGTCAACATCTCCGGCTTCTTGGCCCGTAGTAATTATAGTAAGTAGATATAGTAAGTATATTTTCTATACAGTCTTGTATTTCAATACTTTTGCTGATAAGGGCTTGGAACCTCTACAGTAGGGTTCTCTGATACACCAAATCTAATGGTTTGATTTTGATTAAAAGCAACCCGGCTCAATAGTAACCGAAACTCTAAAAAGAAATTTGATACCTATAGATGCAACAGAAGAATTAGATTTTTATGCTGATTTCAAATATATAAGTTTCTTCAAGTTTAGTCTTAACCGTCAAAAATTTCGCACCTGAGAAAATTTACCTTATTTTCGAAAAAAAAAGGGGAAACAACCCCTAAAAGTCAGAGAAGTCATAGTGCTATTTTGGGGGTGTTTTAATGAAAAATTTGAAAGAATTTTATTGAAAATAACACCGTCAGATTCAGCGTATCAGAAAGCCCTATTACATAGGTTTCAAGCTCATATCTGCGAAAATCTGCAACTTTGTATTTTTTGCCAGAAGAAAAATATACGAATATAGAAGTTAGTTACGTAAGTTAATTTGTAAAGACATCCATTTAGCAAAAGAAAAGTAAAATTTTTATACAAATTTTGTTTACTTATTCAATGACGGTTAGCCAAAATAGAAGCTGCATTAACTAAAAAACGATCAGAAATTAAATAAAAAAAAACAAGTTTTTTAAACTGAAAGTAAGGAGCGACATTAACACTTAAAACGAACAGAAATTATTCCGTATATGAAAGGGGCTGTCCCCTTCTCAACGCCTCGCTCTTTACGCTAAAGTTTGACTCTGTCTCAAAACTTTATTTTTTAAAACAAAAAAAACGTTAGTGTAAAGAGTGAGGCGTTGAGGATGGGAGAGCCCCTTTCATATACGGAATAATTTCTGTTCCTTTTAAGTGTTAATGTCGCTCCTTACTTTCAGTTTAAAAAACTTGTTTTTTTAATTTAATTTGTTATCAGAAATTATACGTCACTTACGTTTATTAATATTTTGTCCTTTCAGGCTTCAAAAAGGACAGTTGACCCGGCATTCTCACAAATCAAAGGGAAGAAAACATGCTTCCATGTGTGGCGCATTGAGGTTAATGTATTGAAAATTCTTATAACCCTTTGTTATTGGTTATTGGGGAGTATACAGACGTTTTCGGGGGGGGCGTTTCTGGTAGGTGGGGGGAGGGGGGTTCGAGGGTTATATGGGAGGATCCTTCCATGGGGGAAGGGACATTGCTATGAAGGGGGCACCGGGTTTCCCATCATTATTAAGATTATTAAGAAAAAGATCAGAAATTAAATAAAAAAATAGTTTTTCAACTGAAAGTAAGGAGCAACATCAAAATTTAAAACGAACAGAAAATATTACCTATATGATTGGGTTTACCCTCTAGTCAATACCTTGCCCTTCAAGCCAAAGATTTTTTAGGGATTCTTGTGTTTATTCTTGTGCTTGTCTTTTACTTTTTTACACTGCTTCCTTCTTGTTTATTTGCCTTCCTTCCTTACTTCCTTCCCTACGAACCTGATTCCAGTTTTCGCAAAGTGGAAATTTGCACTACTACTAACAATTCATTAAAGCAACAAGCTGCCTGAGGCCAACAGAGCTGTGCATGATGTCCCCCACCCCAACCTGGATAAAGCCTAACTCTCTGCTCCCTCTTCTGAAAATTTCAGTTCTCTTTAAATACTATTCAATGATGCCTTCCCATGCATTCTGGCGGAGGGGTCCTGGATTTAGTTTGCCTTAACTAGACGGTCAAAGAAAAAGGGATTTTAGGCAATGTATCAATCTTCATCCTTACTACGTGGCTGAGAATCTTAGGTTTGGTTCCATTATAGCCCTGGAATGGCTATTGGGGGGGGATCTGCTATTTGGGAGCCATTGGGGCCATGGCTATTTGGGCACCATTGGGGGGGGAGGGTGTTTAAGGTCAATGGTAGATTTTTAGAGTAGAGATGGGGGTACCCATCTCTACTTAAGATTAAGGTTACTAGATTAAGGTTAAGTTAGGTTAGGTTAGGTTAGCCTACGTACGCGCGCGCACGTAGGCTAACCTAACCTAACCTAACTTAACCTTAATCTAACTTGATCTAGCCTAACCTAACCTAACAAAAATCAGGAAATTTAACTGTGTCAAGGTAAAGCACGACAAAACATATTTCAACTAAAGAAATCCATAATGAACTTTGAAAAATCAAGAGAATGTAACTCTGACAAAGTAAACAACAACCAAACACTACTGAAATATTCCAACTCTTGCATTTCAACGAAAGAAATTCAAAATGAACTTTGAAAAATCAAGAAAATGTAACTGTGACAAGGTAAACCACAACCAAACACTACAAGGAAAGAAATTCAGATGAACTTTGAAAAATCAAGAAAATGTATCTGTGACAAGGTAAACCACAAGCAAACACTACTGAAATATTCCAACTCATGCATTTCAACGAAAGAAATTCAAAATGAACTTTGAAAAATCAAGAGAATGTAACTGCGACAAGGTAAACCACAACCAAACACTACTGAAATATTCCTACTCTTTCTTTTCAACGAAAGAAATTAAAAATGAACTTTGAAAAATCCAGAAAAAGTAACTGTTACAATGTAAACCAAAATCAAACACTAATGAAATATTACAAATCTTGCCTTTCAACGAAAGAAATTAAAAATGAAATTGGAAAAATCAAGAACATGAAACTGTGACAAGGTAAACCAAAAACAAAAACTACTGAAATATTCAAACTCTTGCATTTCAACGAAAGAAATTCAAAATGATCTTTGAAAAATCAAGAAAATGTAACTGTGACAAGGTAAACCACATCCAAACACTTCTGAAATATGCCAACTCTTGCATTTCAATGAAAGAAATTCAAAATGAACTTTGAAAAATCAAGAAAATGTAACTGTGACAAGGTAAACCACAACGAAACACTACTGAAATATTCAAACTCTTGCATTTCAACGAAAGAAATTCAATGAACTTTGAAAAATCAAGAAAAAGTAACTGTGACAAGGTAAACCACAACCCAACACTACTGAAATATTCCAACTCTTGCATTTCAACGAATGAAATTCAAAATGAACTTTGAAAAATCAAGAAAATCTAACTGTGACAAGGTAGACCACATCCAAACACTACTGAAATATTCCAACTCTTGCATTTCAACGAAAGAAATCCAAAATGATCTTTGAAAAATCAAGAGAATGTAAGTGTGACAAGGTAAACCACAACCAAACACTTCTGAAATATTCCAACTCTTGCATTTCAACGAAAGAAATTCAAATGAACTTTGAAAAATCAAGAAAATGTAACTGTGACAAGGTAAACCACAACGAAACACTACTGAAATATTCCAACTCTTGCATTTCAATGAAAGAAATTCAAATTGAACTTTGATAAATCAAGATACTGTAACTGTGACAAGGTAAACCACAACGAAACACTACTGAAATATTCCAACTCTTGCATTGCAACGAAAGAAATTCAAAATGAACTTAGAAAAATAAAGAAAATGTAACTGTGACAAGGTAAACCACAACCAAACGCTACTGAAATATTCCAACTCTTGCATTTCAACGAAAGAAATTCAAATGAACTTTGAAAAATTAAGGGAATGTAACTGTGACATGGTAAACTACAACAACACACTACTGAAATATTCCAACTCTTGCATTTCAACGAAAGAAATTCATAATGGACTTTGAAAAATAAAGAAAATGTAACCGTGACAAGGTAAACCACAACCGCACACAACTGAAATATTCCAACTCTTGCATTTCAATGAATGAAATTCAAAATGAACGTAGAAAAATAAATAAAATGTAACTGTTACAAGGTAAACCACAACCAAACACTACTGAAATATTCCAACTATTGCATTTCAATGAAAGAAATTCAAAATGAACTTTGAAAAATCAAGAAAATGTAACTGTGACAAGGTAAACCACAACCAAATACTACTGAAATATTCCAACTCTTGCATTTCAACGAAAGAAATTCGAAATGAAATTTGAAAAATCAATAAAATGTAACTGTGACATGGTAAACCACAACCAAACACTACTGAAATATTCCAACTCTTGCATTTGAACGAAAGAAATTCAAAATGAACTTTGAAAAATCAAGAAAATGTAACTGTGACAAGGTAAACCGCAACCAAACACTACTGAAATATTCCAACTCTTGCATTTCAACGAAAAAAATTCAAGATGAACTTTGAAAAATCAAGAAAATGTAACTTTGACAAGGTAAACCAAACACTAATGAAATATTCTAACTCTTGCATTTCAACGAAAGAAATTCAAAATGAACTTTGAAAAATCAAGAAAATGTAACTGTGACAAGGTAAACCAGAACGAAACGCAACTGAAATATTCCAACTCTTGCATTTCAACGAGAGAAATTCAAAATGAACTTTGAAAAATTAAGAAAATGTAACCATGACAAGGTAAACCACAACCAAACACTACTGAAATATTCCAACTCTTGCATTTCAACGAAAGAAATTCGAAATGAACTTTGAAAAATCAAGAAAATGTAACTGTGACAAGGTTAACCACAACCAAACACTACTGAAATATTCCAACTCTTGCATTTCAAAGAAAGAAATTCAAAATGAACTTTGAAAAATAAAGATAATGTAACTCTGAAAAGGTAAACCACAACCAAACACTAGTGAAATATTCCAACTCTTGCATTTAAACGAAAGAAATTCAAAATAAACTTTGAAAAATCAAGAAAATGTAACTGTGACAAGGTAAACCACAACCAAACACTACTGAAATACTCCAACTCTTGCATTTCAATGAAAGAAATTCAAAATGAACTTTGAAAAATCAGGAAAATGTAACTGTGACAAGGTCAACCATATCGAAACACAACTGAAATATTCCAACTCTTGCATTTCAAGGAAAGAAATTCGAAATGAACTTTGAAAAACCAATAAAATGTAACTGTGACACGGTAAACCACAACCAAACACTACTGAAATATTCCAACTCTTGCATTTCAACGAAAGAAATTCAAATCAACTTTGAAAAATCAAGAAAATGTAACTTTGATAAGGTAAACCACAACCAAACACAACTGAAATATTCCAACTCATGCATTTCAACGAAAGAAATTCGAAATGAACTTTGAAAAATCAAGAAAATGTAAATGTGACAAGGTAAACCACAACAAAACACAACTGATATATTCCAACTCTTCCATTTCAACGAAAAAAAAATTCAAAACTAACTTTGAGAAATCAAGAAAAAGTAACTGTGACAAGGTAAACCACAACCAAACACTACTGAAATATTCCAACTCTTGAATTTCAATGAAAAAAATTCAAAATGAACTTTGAAAAATCAAGAAAATGTAACTGCGACAAGGTAAACCACTACTAAACACTACTGAAATATTCCAACTCTTGCATTTCAACGAAAGAAATTCGAAATGAGCTTTGAAAAATCAAGAAAATGTAACTGTGACAAGGTAAACCACAACGAAACACAACTGAAATATTCCAACTCTTGTATTTCAACGAAAGAAAATTCAAAATGAACTTTGAAAAATCATGAAAATGTGACCATGACAAGGTAAACCATAACCAAACACTACTGAAATAATCCAACTCTTGCATTTCAACGAAAGAAGTTCAAAATGAACTTTGAAAAATCAAGAAAATGTAACTGTGACAAGGTGAACCACAACCAAACACTACTGAAATATTCCAACTCTTGCATTTCAACGAAAGAAATTCTAAATGAACTTTGAAAAATCAAGAAAATGTAAATGTGACACGATCAACCACAACCAAACACTACTGAAATATTCCAACTCTTGCATTTCAACGAAAGAAATTCAAAATGAACTTTGAAAAATCAAGAAATTGTAACTTTGACACGGTAAACCACAACCAACCACTACTGAAATATTCCAACTCTTGCATTTCAACGAAAGAAATTAAAAAAAAACTTTGAAAAATCAGGAAAATGTAACTGTTACACGGTAAACCACAACAAAACACTACTGAAATATTCAAGTTCTTGCATTTCAATTTATGAAATTCCAAATGAACATTGGAGAATCAGGAATATGTAACTGTGACAAGGTCTAACACAACCAAACTCTACTGAAATATTCCAACTCTTGCATTTCAACGAAAGAAATTCAAAATGAACTTTGAAAAATCAGGAAAATGTAACTGTGACAAGGTAAACCATAACCAAACACTACTGAAATATTACAACTCTTGCATTTCAATGAAAGAAATTCAAAATGAAATTTGAAAAATTATGAAAATGTAACTGTGACAAGGTAAAGCACAACAAAACACTACTGAAATATTCCAACTCTTGCATTTCAACGAAAGAAAATCAAAATGAACTTTGAAAAATCAAGAGAATGTAACTGTGACAAGGTAAACCATAACAAAACACTACTGAAATATTCCAACTCTTGCATTTCAACTAAAGAAATTCAAGATGAACTTTGAAAAATCAAGAAAATGTAACTGTGACACGGTAAACCACAACAAAACACTACTGAAATATTCCAACTCATGCATTTCAACGAAAGAAATTCAAAATGAACTTTGAAAAATTAATGTAATGTAACTGTGACAAGGTAAACCACAACCAAACACTACTGAAATATTCGAACTCTTGCATTTCAACGAAAGAAATTCAAAATGAACTTTGAAAAATTAAGGGAATGTAACTGTGACAAGGTAAACTGCAACAACACACTACTGAAATATTCCAACTCTTGCATTTCAACAAAAGAAATTCAAAATGATCTTTGAAAAATTAAGTGAATGTAACTGTGACAAGGTAAACCACAACCAAACACTACTGAAATATTCCAACTCTTGCATTTCAATGAAAGAAATTCAAAATGAACTTTGAAAAATCAAGAAGATGTAACTGTGACAAGGTAAACCACAACCAAACACTATTGAAATATTCCAACTCTTGCATTTAAGTGAATGAAGTTCAAAATGAACTTTGAAAAATCAAGACAATGTAACTGTGACACGGTAAACCACAACCAAACACTACTGAAATATTCCAACTCTTGCATTTCAATGAAGGGAATTCAAAATGAACTTTGAAAAATCAAGAAAATGTAACTGTGAC